>NC_087158.1:2110000-2240000 GCF_035594125.1 Scylla paramamosain | reverse complement strand
CTCCCTCGCCCTGCCTCACGCTGCCTCATTCTTACCCTGCTTCACCCTCATGCTTGCCTCTGCCTGCCTTGCCCAGCCTCTGCCTTGTCCTTAACCTGCTTCACCCTTCCCCTGCCTCTCCCAGCGCCAGTGTTGTGGAGAAGCACGTTCCCATAAGAGTTTGTTGATTTGCTGCGAGTAGTTTTGTGGAAAAGTAGTAAATTGTGTTGCTTTGTTACTCGTGCTGCCGTGAGAGAGAGAGAGAGAGAGAGAGAGAGAGAGAGAGAGAGAGAGAGAGAGAGAGGAGGGGGTTCTCAGGGGAAATAAGGACCACAACAGTCACCTTGCCAGAAGTAAACCTCGTGGGACTGGACACCTCTCCTCTCCCCTGTGTGTCCACCTCCTCCTCCTCCTCCTCCTCCTCCTCCTCCTCCTCCTCCTCCTCCTCCTCCTCCTCCTCCTGTCTCATAGTTTTGTTAAGGTCTTCACCACCTCTCTCTCTCTCTCTCTCTCTCTCTCTCTCTCTCTCTCTCTCTCTCTCTCTCTCTCTCTCTCTCTCTCTCTCTCTCTCTCTCTCTCTCTCTCTCTCTCTCTCTCTCTCCCCTGTCTTTCGTAATCATCTCTCTCTTCACTCCTGCATCCTCCCTTCCCTTCCCTTCCCTTCTCTCTCCCCTTCTTTCCCTTCTTCCTTTCTCTCTGCTGTTCAGTAACCGTATTGCATTTTGCTCTCTCTCTCTCTCTCTCTCTCTCTCTCTCTCTCTCTCTCTCTCTCTCTCTCTCTCTCTCTCTCTCTCTCTCTCTCTCTCTCTCTCTCTCTCTCTCTCTCTCTCTCTCTCTCTCTCTCTCTCTCTCTCTCTCTCTCTCACAGTAACTAACAAACTACCTACTTATCTTTGTCTATGTGTGTATCTATCTATCTATCTATCTATCTATCTATATTATCTGTCTATCTCTGTCTATCTATCTAGCTATCTATCTAGCTAACTACCACAGTAATCACACGCCTTCTTTACCAGTCTTTCTTCAGGCGTTCCACTACCTTCGTCAGCAGTAAATTTTCTCCTTTCTTTTATCTTCACTAATAAGATTACTTTTTTTTTTTATTAGAGATAGAAAAAGAGAGAGGGAGAGGGCGAGGAGTTGTGAGAGGGGGTATAACTAGTTTCTCTCTCTCTCTCTCTCTCTCTCTCTCTCTCTCTCTCTCTCTCTCTCTCTCTCTCTCTCTCTCTCTCTCTCTCTCTCTCTCTCTCTCTCTCTCTCTCTCTCTCTCTCTCTCTCTTCCATTTTTCCTTCTTTTTTTTTCCCCCTCTCGTTTGTAACACGTAATTTTTTGGATTATTTTTCTTCTGCACTAATTCTTTTGGAGACTCGTGCCTGAGGTGATAAAGGGAGGAGGAGGAGGAAGAAGAAGAAGAAGAAGAAGAAGAAGAAGAAGAAGAAGAAGAAACAAGTGGAAGAATAGTTGGAGGTGGGATAGAAATAAAAAAAACGAGAGAGAGAGAGAGAGAGAGAGAGAGAGAGAGAGAGAGAGAGAGAGAGAGAGAGAGAGAGAGAGTAGGCCTATAAAATGAGAGGAGGCCAATTATGAGCAGTCTCTGGCCACATAACCTCAGGGGATATCGCCCCCCGGGGAGCCTCCTTGCTTTGTTATGCAACACTAATCCCCTCCCCTCCCCCCTCTTCCCTTGTCCCCATCTGTCACCCCCCTCCTTTCATCTCCCCATCATCCCTCTGTCCCTTACGTCATTCCCTTTTCATCCTTTTCTTTAGTTCTCTCTCATTTCCTCTCTTCCTTTCTCTTTGTCACTCTCCTCTTTCTTCTCTTCCTTTCTCCTCTTCTCTCCTTCATCATCTCTGTCTCTTTTCTATTTTCTCTTTTCCTCGCTGTCATTATCCTTTTCCTCTTTTCTTTCTTTGAATTTCTCCCTTTTCCTCTTTATCCTCACTGTCACTTCCTCTTCCTCTCTCCTCCCTTTCCTTCAGCTCTCCCACATTTCCTCTTTTGTCTTTCCCTTCTCCCTTTCTTCCCTCTTCCACGGTTCTTCCTTTCTCCTTTCATCTCTTCCCCTCCCTTTCTCGATATCACCATTCTTTTCTTCCGTCATTTTCTTTCACCATTCCTTCTCTTCTTCTTCTCTTCTCCTATTCTCCCCTCTTCTTCCCTCACCGTTACTCCTTCTCCCCTTCTCCTTCCTTTCCTCAACTCTCATTTCCTCTTTTCCACTCAATCATTCCCCTTTTTCTTCTTTACTCGCTTTAAACTTCTTACTTTTCTGCTCCCCATCACTTTCATTTCTCCCCTTTTCCCCTTCTTTCGTCTTCCTCTCGTCTCCCCTCGTCTTTCTTTCTTCCTTATTCTCTTCTCTCTTCTCCTGACATCACTCTATGCTCTTTTATTTTTATTTTTTTATTGTCTCCTTTTCTCCTCCCCCTCGTCTCCCCTCGTCTCCCCTCGCCCCGCAATGAGCCGTCAGTGAGTGCACCGCCGGAGTGCTTTCAAGGGAGCCTCATTCCGCCCTTCCTTAACGATCCTAGCCGCCTTAGACTCCTGCCTCCTGCTGGGGTGGTGGTGGTGAGGCTGCTGGTGGTGGTGGTGGTGGTTGTTGTTGTTGTTGTTGTTGTTGTTGTTGTTGTTGTTGTTGTTGTTGTTTTGTTTCTTCTTCTTCTTCTTCTTCTTCTTCTTCTTCTTCTTCTTCTTCTTCTTCTTCTTCTTCTTCTTCTTCTTCTTCTTCTTCTTCTTCTTCTTCTTCTTCTTCTTCTTCTTCTTCTTCTTCTTCTTCTTCTTCTTCTTCTTCTTCTTCTTCTTCTTCTTCTTCTTCTTCTTCTTCTTCTTCTTCTTGTGGCGGTGGTGGTGGTAGTAGTAATTGTAGAAATAAACAATGACGTCATATGGCGCCTTGTAGGAGGAGGAGGAGAAGAAGAAGAAGAAGAAGAAGAAGAAGAAGAAGAAGAAGGACCTAAAAAAAAAAGAAATGCAAAAACTCTCAATTCATTTAATCTCATGAGAGAGAGAGAGAGAGAGAGAGAGAGAGAGAGAGAGAGAGAGAGAGAGAGAGAGAGAGAGAGAGAGACTGTTGCGAAGTAAGAAAAGAAACAAATGAGAAAAAGAAAAGGAAAGAAAGAAAGAAAGAAAGAAAGGAAGAAAACCAAACGCCAACCCATAAAGAAATAAAACTACATGGTCAGCTTCTTCTTCTTCTTCTTCTTCTTCTTCTTCTTCTTCTTCTTCTTCTTCTTCTTCTTCTTCTTCTTCTTCTTCTTCTTCTTCTTCTTCTTCTTCTTCTTCTTCTTCTTCTTCTTCTTCTTCTTCTTCTTCTTCTTCTTCTTCTTCTTCTTCTTCTTCTTCTTCTTCTTCTTCTTCTTCTTCTTCTTCTTCTTCTTCTTCTTCTTCTTCTTCTTCTTCTTCTTCTTCTTCTTCTTCTTCTTCTTCTTCTTCTTCTTCTTCTTCTTCTTCTTCTTCTTCTTCTTCTTCTTCTTCTTCTTCTTCTTCTTCTTCTTCTTCTTCTTCCACTTGTGTTTAATTGTTTGCCAATGAGCATGAATCTCTCTCTCTCTCTCTCTCTCTCTCTCTCTCTCTCTCTCTCTCTCTCTCTCTCTCTCTCTCTCTCTCTCTCTCTCTCTCTCTCTCTCTCTCTCTCTCTCTCTCTCATTGCCACTTATGTTGAAGTTTAGCGTTTTTCTTTCTTTCATTTATATTTTGATTTCTTTTTTTTTTTTTCGTTTCGTCCATTATTCATTTTATTTTCCAGTTTTTCTTCACCGTCTCCATTTTATATCATCCAAGATTTTTTTTTTTTTTTGTCCTTTTTTTCTCTCTTCATCGTTCTATTTCACTTTTCTCACTGTACTTTCCTATCCATTATTTATTTTCTTCCTCCTTTTTCTTCCTTTCTTCATCGTTTCACCGTACAGTGACCAAGAATTCTCTTTTTCCATTATTTTTTTATCCTTTTTCTGTATTTAACGTCTTATTTCTCGATTTCTTTTCTTCCCCTTTCTTTTCTTCCCCTTTCTTTTCTTCCCCTTCAAAATATTTCTTTTTACAAAACTTTCTTCTCCCGTTTCTTCTTACCATCTCTTTTCTTCCTCGCCACGGTTTTAATACTTCTCGACTTTTCTTCTTATTTTTTTTTGTTCCACCATCTTCTCATTTCTTCACCTTCATTTTTCTTTCTTTTCGTGATTTTCCTCTTTTCCAATCTTCGTTTTTCTCCTTTATCGTCAAAACCTTAACTTTTCACTTTTTTCATTTGGTTTTCTTCCACTGTCATCTACCTCTTTGACCCTCCCTCCCTCCCTCCCTTCCTTCATTCCTTCCTCTCTTCCTTCCTTTTCTTCTACTATCATCACCCATTTGATCCTTCCTTCCTTCCTTCCTTTCTTCCTTCTTCACTTCCTTCCTTTCTTTCTTTCTCTTTTTTTTCTTCCTTCTACCAACAAATCCACGTGGCAGAGAAGAAAGACGAAGAAGAGGAGGAGGAGGAGGAGGATCATTAGCTAATTATGGGAAAGGTCTTCTTGACTCGACGCAGGTGACTTAAATTCTTCCAAGTTCCAGTAATTTACACTTTGCCCAGGTAGATAGATTCCGCCTCCTCTCCCTCGTGGCAGTCACTCTAATTATTCCTTGACCCTCCCTCTCCCTCTCTCTCCCTCTCTCCTCTCTCCCTCTCCCTCTCCCCCTCTCCATGGCTCTCTGGCAGCGACACTCACTCCTAACGCCACCTGTGGAAGGGTTACAGTGCCTTGGTCGTGGTAGCCAGGTATTAATTAGCGGCGGTGGGTTGGCGGGGAAGTAAAAGTTGGTGGTGGTGGTGGTGGTGGTGGTGGTGGTGGTGGTGGTGGTGACTTCCTAACTTCTTCGTGTTGGGGGTCCTTTCTTTGATCGTCTTTTGTTTTTGGTTTGTTTGTTTTTTTCTTTTCTTTTTTTGTCTTATCTTGTCGTGTGTGTGTGTGTGTGTGTGTGTGTGTGTGTGTGTGTGTGTGTGTGTGTGTGTGTGTGTGTGTGTGTGTGTGTGTTTCTCTCTCTCTCTCTCTCTCTCTCTCTCTCTCTCTCTCTCTCTCTCTCTCTCTCTCTCTCTCTCTCTCTCTCTCTCTCTCTCTCTCTCTCTCTCTCTCTCTCTCTCTCTCTGCTAGTAAAACAAAACATTCCTTGTATGAAAAGTAGAGAGAGAGAGAGAGAGAGAGAGAGAGAGAGAGAGAGAGAGAGAGAGAGAGAGAGAGAGAATGTTCAATATCGTAACTATAATAACTGTAATGAAAGCTCAGGGTATCGTATCACCACCACAACCGTACACGCAAAACCGAAAAGTATCGTACGCAGCTTAACTCCACAACTTAAACCAAACTTAACATCTCGCTTTGAATAAAATAATATTAAAGAAAGGAAATAGAAAGAAAACAAACAAGCAAGGAACGCAATAAAATGAAAGCAAACTAAAGTACATACGCCAAATAGTATTAAGACACGGAGGAAGATAAGAGAGAGAGAGATAACCTTATCTTTCTCGTGGGTGGTGGTGGTGGTGGTGGTGGCAGTGGCAGTAGTAGTAGTGATGGTGGTGCTGGTCAGTTGTCCATACATGGGGTCAGTTGTATAGTGTGTATGGTACTGCTCGCTGTGTATGGTGCCTGTATAGTGTATATGGTGCCACTCAAGCCTTCACTGGCCCTGAGTTTTTACTGGAGTATGGCGTCAGTGTGGTGTCTAAGGCGCCGTGATCTGGAGGCGAGGGAGTGAAGGGCATGAATGAAGGTATGAATGACACGCCACTGTGGATTCAAGGACGTGTTGTAGTTGCGTGCTGTAGTGTCAGGGCTCTTTAACGGGGTCATGGTTCTTCTGTGTCTTTTTAAATTAAGTTTTTGGGAATAAAAAGAGACGAAACTAAAGGTTTGTGAATCAAAACAATATGCAAAGGTAAGGTGGTTCTTGATATTAGTTTGTTTGTTTGTTTGTTTGTTTGTTTGTTTGTTTTTAATGAAACTTGACAAACATAATAAAGGGCAAAATACGTACATATGCTCTATTATTGAAAGATTTAACAGGGAAAAAAATAATTAATGAAGATTTAACTAAAAACACTAGTGAAACAAAAATACACGTAGCTATGTCTGTGAAATTAAACTTTTTTTTATTACTGTTGATGTTATTATTATTATTATTATTATTATTATTATTATTATTATTATTATTATTATTATTATTGTTATTATTATTTTTATTTTTATTTTTATTATTATTATTATTATTATTATTATTATTATTATTATTATTATTATTATTATTATTATTATCGTTACCGTTATTGTTAGTACTACAACTACTACTGCTACTGTTATCATCATCATCATCATCATCATCATCATCATCATCGTCATCGTTGCCGTCACTGTCCCATCACCAGCAATAGGCCTACCAAGCCTCCCACATACACATTCCCGGAAGTGTGAGATAAAGGCTTCTTATCTCACGCCACGCAATGCAATAACCCACGGGGATGGAGTGGCGGAGGACGTGCTGCTCTGTATCGCAAGGACCCTGATCTGGGAGCCACGGGGTGTCCTCTGCGGGGCGTGGAGGAAGCTGGAAACTGGGAGTGTGAATGAAGCTGTGGGTTAGGTATTGGAATTGTTTGGGAAGGGAGCCAGAGATTATCATGTTTCGGGGAGGGATTTTGGAAAGGGTTGCAGTTATCACAGTCTGCAGCAGATGGCTAATGTGTCATACGAAATGTTTCAGAAACTTTTTTTTTTATTATTATTTTTTTTTTTTTAGGTCGCCGTTTCCATACTAGGTTGCTTGCTCGCAAGTGTCTTCGAAAATTTTATAAAAAAAAAAAAAAAAAAAAAGACGTCTTGCAGATGTGTCATTTCATGTGTAACTGTGTAGAGTGTGCTGGAAAGTGCATTAAGTGATCCCTTCCTTGCAGACCTGAATCATGGCCAGCCTCAGACGGCAGAAGAAACACAGCGAGGAAGTGGCAGAGGCAGGCCCTGAGAGGTGTGAGGCCCAGCAGGCGCCACACACACACCGCCGCCGCCTGCGTCACCCCGCCACCACCAAGTACCACAGAGCCAAGCACAGACCCCCACCCCCCTCTCACAGACACTCGCCCCCTCCAACACTCCAGTCAGACGCCCCCCTCCCCGTCCGCCTCGCCTGCACCACGTCACCTTCACTCAGTCTGCTGTGGCGGCAGCCTGCTTCCCTGCCACAGATGACTCTTTCACCGTTTGCCTTCTGCCTCCTCCTGGTGGGGTCTCTGGTGCCGCCCTCGGCCGCCATCTGCCCCGGCAACTGTACTTGTGATGTCGACGTAAGAATGTTACACCTGTCTTGATTTAGATTTTGTAATTTGTTTTCAAATTACCCTCACATTTTTTACGCAGCCATTAATTTACACACGTCTACACTTCTTGTTTTCAAATAACACGCACGTTCCTATGCATGTACTCATTCCTATAAAACGCATGTCTATATTTTCTCGTTTACAAATTACACATGTGTTTCTTCACTTTTTATACATTATTTGACAAGTGTGTCAGTACTTCCTGCTGTTATTATTATTCTGTTTAGTCTCACATATTTATTTTGTTTCATTTATTTCTTACTTTTTAATTTATTTATTTACTGACTTACTCATTATTTCTCTCCCACACAGTCCTTCGTGGTGCGGTGCAAGCCCTCCAACATCGACGTGATGCCCCTCACCTTCCACCCCAAGCTGCAGCAACTCACCATGTACGGCACAGAGATCCACACGCTGGACATCAACTCTTTCACCTGGTACGAGGACCTCAGGCACGTCAATCTCAGGTAAATCACGAATCGCGCCAACCAGCTCGAGATCAGTCTCTTGCACTTTTTTTCTTTCTTTCTAACAGGGATACATAACGGTATTTTATTTATTTATTTTTTTTCACAGTAGGAAGGCTAACCAAGAGCAAAAAAAAAAAAATATATATATATATATATATATATATATATATATATATATATATATATATATATATATATATATATATATATATATATATATATATATATATATATATATAAGAAAAATAATAATAAAGGTTCATTCAGGTGGCAGTCCTATATTAAGGAAAGAAGAAAAGGTCCAAAAAGGGAGTCTTGAAAGAATTTGGGAAAGCACATTCCTAGAAAGTAGTTTTTGGGGACGATGTTTATTTTTTTAGGTACATAAAAGAAAAAAAAGAAGGAAATGAAGGTAAATGACAACATAATGGAGCTCAAGCTGTTTTTTTTTTTTTTTTATCATGCTGTATCACTTTCTCACTTCCTTTTCAGCTGAAATAAAGAAAATAAAATCACATAAAAAATAACAAAAGAAAATAATTATAGTAATAAAAAAATAATCATAAAAATCCCACATCAATTAACTTAGAGTAAAAACAGCACTGCACATTTACTACTTCCATGTATAACTTCCTTCAAAGTGCACTCCAAGTCCAAACATGAACTGCTGTGTCCTCAGTTAATAAAAAAAATTATAATAAAAGTCCCACATCAATTAACTTAACAATAAAATAAAAATCCCACATTAATTAACTTAAGAGAAAAACAGCACTCCACATTTACTACTTCCATGTATATTTTCTTTCAAAGTACTCTCCTAGTCCAAACATGAACCACTGTGTCCCATATCAAGAGGTCCTCAATTAATCTTATAATCCTCACATTGTAAATAGTAGATTTACCAACTTTTTTTTTTTCCACTGACATTTTTTTTGTTACATTTCAGCAAAAACATGATAACTGAAGTGATGCCAGACACTTTTAAGAAGCAAAAGTTCCTGGAGGAGCTTCACTTAGCACAGAACAATATCAGCAAACTAACGAAAGAAATGTTTGTGGGACTCTCCAACCTCATCGTAAGTTTTGTGGGGTGTCACTACTGCGCCAGTGTTACCGTCTACCTTCTTCTTCTTCTTCTTCTTCTTCTTCTTCTTCTTCTTCTTCTTCTTCTTCTTCTTCTTCTTCTTCTTCTTCTTCTTCTTCTTCTTCTTCTTCTTCTTCTTCTTCTTCTTCTTCTTCTTCTTCTTCTTCTTCTTCTTCTTCTTCTTCTTCTTCTTCTTCTTCTTCTTCTTCTTCTTCTTCTTCTTCTTCTTCTTCTTCTTCTTCTTCTTCTTCTTCTTCTTCTTCTTCTTCTTCTTCTTCTTCTTCTTCTTCTTCTTCTTCTTCTTCTTCTTCTTCTTCTTCTTCTTCTTCTTCTTCTTCTTCTTCTTCTTCTTCTTCTTCTTCTTCTTCTTCTTCTTCTTCTTCTTCTTCTTCTTCTTCTTCTTCTTCTTCTTCTTCTTCTTCTTCTTCTTCTTCTTCTTCTTCTTCTTCTTCTTCTTCTTCTTCTTCTTCTTCTTCTTCTTCTTCTTCTTCTTCTTCTTCTTCTTCTTCTTCTTCTTCTTCTTCTTCTTCTTCTTCTTCTTCTTCTTCTTCTTCTTCTTCTTCTTCTTCTTCTTCTTCTTCTTCTTCTTCTTCTTCTTCTTCTTCTTCTTCTTCTTCTTCTTCTTCTTCTTCTTCTTCTTCTTCTTCTTCTTCTTCTTCTTCTTCTTCTTCTTCTTCTTCTTCTTCTTCTTCTTCTTCTTCTTCTTCTTCTTCTTCTTCTTCTTCTTCTTCTTCTTCTTCTTCTTCTTCTTCTTCTTCTTCTTCTTCTTCTTCTTCTTCTTCTTCTTCTTCTTCTTCTTCTTCTTCTTCTTCTTCTTCTTCTTCTTCTTCTTCTTCTTCTTCTTTCACTTTTCCCATATCTATACCATCTGCCTGTCTGTTTATGTACCAGGATAGCAATTCCACACCAGACAATGCACACCTAATTTTTCTTAGAGGATTGAGTCAAATTTGTAATGCCTCATCTTTTTAAGGTTAATTTGTCATGTTTATCTTTAAAGCCCTGAAAACTTCCACACACAACTTTGTCAGTCAGTGCATTTCATTGAGTGCACTGTCAGGGAAGCTGTATTTCCTCACATCTTTCTTTGCACTTTTTGTGTACAATTTGTGTGTGTGCTTACCTGTCAGCCACACTGATGCTACCTGCTGTCACAAGGTTTTTATTTACTAGAGAAAGGTTAGATTCTCTGATCTTCTGAATTCTTATATATATATATATATATATATATATATATATATATATATATATATATATATATATATATATATATATATATATATATATATATATATATATATATATATATATATATATATATATATATATATATATATATATATATATATATATATATATATATATATATATATAAACCTTTGATTTTTATGATGATAAAGTGATCCTTCTAATCAGCTGTACACCACAAATGAGGGTTGAGTAAAGGTTTGGTGTGCAGAGGTCATGTGCTAGACGGTAGGCAGTATTGCATCAGCAGGAGGGAGACAACTTCATACAGGGTTCACAAATAATATTATGTTTTAGAAATTGATGATGATAAACAGACGAGAGAATGTGAATGTGTCCATCATGTTGCCTGGTGCATCTCAGACTCTTGGCTGCTGAATTTTGTGAGTTTAGGTGATTTTTTAAAGAAAGTTAATTTTGAAACAAATTCAGTGCCAAAAAACAAAGGTTTTATTCTTGCTTCATAAACAAAGACCATTATTAATTTCATCACAGAAGGCTGATCTTGGAAGTCTTTTAGGAATGCCAGTGATTAAATTTTTCAATTCCTGGACACTAAATACTTTTGTATTATTTCAGGTGCTCTCCCTGCGGAGGAACATCATTGAATCTCTGGGTGGGAAAGTGTTCATGCATCTGAGGCATCTACAGGATCTAGACCTCTCAGAAAACAGAATAGAGAAACTAGAAGAGAGAGCACTGATGGGACTGTCCAACCTGAGAGTGCTGCACCTGCGGGACAACAAGCTGACGGCTGTGCCAGCATCAAACCTTGCCCTGGTGCCTGACCTGGCGGAGCTCAGCCTGGGCACCAACTTTTTCACAACAATAAAGCAAGATGACTTCAAGTACACAACAGGTCTGAAGAGTCTGGACTTGTCAGGAGCCACTCTGAATGAAGGACTCAGCATAGAGTCCTTCAAGAGTCTCTCCAGCCTGCGAAAGTTGAACATGGAGAGTTGCGGGCTGAGAGCAATTCCCAGCGCTGCTCTGAGCACCCTGACCAGCCTGGAGGAGCTGCACATTGGCAAAAACCCCTTCGCCACGCTGCCATCGGACGTGTTCCGCTACAACCACAACTTGCACTCCCTTTACATCTCGGGGTGCCCTGAGCTCGTCCACATTGAAAAGCATGTTCTGCAAGCCAACCTGAATATCAAGCAGGTGATAATTACCCAGAATCCTCAGCTGACATACATTGCCCAAGACGCACTGCGGCTGCTGCCTGAGCTGAGCGTGCTGGACCTGCGCTACAACAACCTGCAGCAAGTCAGCGAGCATGCGGCAACCTGGTCAGACATCAAGCACTGGTACCTGGAGGGGAACCCCATCGCATGCAACTGTTCTGCCGCCTGGCTGCGTACTCTGCTCATAGACGCCAACTCCAGTGCAAGTCTGAAGTGTGCCTCCCCCAAACGCCTGGCAGGCACGGCACTGCGCTCCACCGAGATCAGCGACCTGGCCTGCGGCATGGACTCCGCAACGCAGGGGCTGGTCATCGGCCTGGTCATCTGCTTCCTGGTGGTGATGATCGCTGCAGTGGTGGTGGTGATGCTGTACCGCCACCACGACTCATGCGTGCACCGGCTCCTCAAGGGACACCACATAGGGGGACACGGGAGTCAGTGCGACCACCCCTACTCCCACAGGTACCACCCGGCCTACACCGTGACGCCCACCAAGCCCGTGCCTGTGACTGAACTCTAGCAGTCAGCCCGATACTGAGCCTAAGACTTGAATCACCGCGGGCGCTGCCCACACCGTGATCACCTTGACAGTCGTGCAGTGAGGGTATTGAAACGTGGATAGTTTGCAGAAACTGTGGATTGGAAAGTGCTTACTGAGATAGAGAGTCTTACTTTTAGCCTGTGTGAAAACGTGGCTATAACGTAGAAATGAACATAAGTGCATTTAGCATGCATTATAATATTTCTTAATGGAAGTTGTGTTAATTGTTCTTCTTTGCAGTGCCTGTCTTCCATATCTTTGGAGACTCATGCCTTTATATCCTTTTGACTTTCCAGTTGCCTCTGTACAGTTATCCAGATTTATACCCAAGCCGGTGGTCAAGTCTCAGTGTTGAGAAGCACACTAAGAAAAAGGCTAAGTTAAATTCTTAGTGAGATACATCATATAAATCCCATTGTGATACTGTTTACATGGAAGAAGGAAACCAGAACAATGTGACTTCCTTAACATTAATCTAGTCTTTGTTATTTCTCTCATGAAAGGTGTACATTGCCTTATCAAAGACTGAACATTTTCTTGTATTCCCTAAGTCCCTGTGATAGACCTATCATACATGCTCTTTCTAAGAATGTTTCAAGTATTGTAGGATTTTTAATGTTTTATGTGAGTATACAGTAAAATTATAGACTGTGATCATATTTCCCACTTGTAGTATGAAGTTTTTCGGGGAGCGGACTACATTTATTACCGAATTAGCAATAATGAGTATCTTAATTTATGTACATTTATAATTAGGATTCTGGAAATATTTCTGAGAAAAATCACTCCTTGCAAGATACCAGACATTGCTGAGCATGTAGTTGATGTAGGTGGTTGGTTGTCAGGCTTACCAAATTCTAGTAAGGACCAGCAGCAGAAGCTGGAAGTACAACTGCTGGAGCATAAGCTCTTTTCATGTTATTTATGTAAACTTAGCAGTTTTCAAATCCCCATTCTTTTCTTCATTCATAAAGAAAGAAGGAAAGCTATAAGCAATACCAAAGGCTTTAAAATAATCACGACATTAAGTAATATCACACTCCTTCAAAATATTTACAGCATCCTCGTCGTAGCACGTGTTTATTATTTACTATTCAGTGCTCTTGCTTTTTCAAATATTTAGCATATTTTTGGAAGTATGATACATGTTCAGGAGCAAGTCTTAGAGGACATACTCAGCAGGAGACTGTGATGCTTCCTTGCTTCTCTGCTCACTAGAGTTGATGTGGAGGCCGAGACAGTGTTAAACTAAGGTCTTGTGAACTTAGAACCTATTTGGTCACATGCAAGGTCAAATATAATTTAGTAAGCCAGTGGCCCTCACATCCCTACTAGTTAAAGAGGTACAAACTTTATATACTATGACTGTATATATTCACACTGCATTTTCACCCTTGTGTTGATTAGAACACTTATATTTTTTTTTGACATTTTTCTAGGCCCATATTTATCATAGCCTATGGACACGCTCAGGAGGCTTGCAAACTCATGAACTACGTAAGTAGACAGTTCTCAGATCTTTTAAATTTCGTAGGAGCTGCTTGTCACGCTTGTGAACTGCTGCCCCTGACCACTTGTAGGGTGTCGTGAACCGAGGTAATGATGTCGTTTGCAGCGCTATCCTTAACAGATTTTATAAGCAGTGAGATCAGTGACCACACATGATAAAGTAGTCCTGCCCCTCTGGTAATGAAAGTTCCCTGCACTGTAAGGTGTCTTGCCGCATGTGAAGATGCAACACCACAACACTGGTGAGTGATGACTTGGGCTCACCACACCCAGCACTCACCATAGTATGCCAATGTGATAATGTCAAACACCCACTAGTTTACCCCTGTAATAGTTACTTGCTTACTTTATCACTTTTCTTTAATGAGATGCCGTACTGTGCTTCAGTGTGGAGTGTTTAGGTGGGCTTCACTCGTGATTCATTTTGGGGCGTAAGTAATGTTCAAGATGAGTGCGCTCACGAAAGACTGCTGTGACATGGGAACGTGTAGGCGCATGAGACTGCAAGCTGTCAGTGGCTTGTAAGAAAATGAGATTCTTTTCTATGCATCAGATATCAATAATTGTTTGTGCTTAAGTAAAGTGATGCTGTTCAAAAATATAGTGATCATATCCATATTATATTTAGCTGATTTTTAGTGATAGCTTGAACATGACTGCAAGACTTTTGTTAGGAACTCTCAGGGTACTTCTTGAGCAGGGAACAGTCCTCAAGGCAGTGAACAGACCTGTATACTACTGAAGGGCTTATGATAAATATGGTCCCTGACCATAATGAAAATAAGTTAGGTAAATACTTATTCATTATACAAAAAGCTCATCTCTTCAAACTATCATAGAAAGTTTAATTGAGAAGCTTTATTTGTGATGTGTGCCGAGCTTGGGCTGCCTGAGAGTGCTGGACGCAGTGGTGTGCACCAAGTCAGTGTCTGTGGGTGCTGCATCTCCTCCTTTACATGAGCCTTAACATTTTTTGTACTCAGACTACATTGTAGGTGGTAGACAGTGGCTTGGCAAGCCTCACAGTGGAGTATCCTTGAGAAGCAACAGTAGAGTGGATGTGTCTTTGACAATTCTTATCTCCAAAAGATACAGGCAGATCTGATTTGTTGAAAACATCAAGTTTTGTTAAATATTCTATACAGAGCTGCTTTGAAGAAAACTCATTAGTATGAACTGTCTTGCTCAAATTATTTGAGATGGCTTTGCAAATTGTATTCTATTATATTATGAAATGCACAGGTATAAATAATATTACAGTGCACATGCATGACATGTACATGCACCACACACACACACACACACACACACACACACACACACACACACACACACACACACACACACACACACACACACACACACACACACACACACACACACACACACTGGCACAGTGTTTTCCTCTGTAATCATATAACAAAGTGTACATAAAGTATATTGACAAACTCTGCACTCCAGGACTCAGTATTGGAGGTTTGTAGTCTAAAGAGATGAGTCATTACTGTACATGCATTAGTAAGTGCTTTCCTGCAGCACACTTCACTCACTACTCACTCACTTCACTAACCAGATAGTCTGAGATAATCATTAACTTGTGTGAGTCAACATGAATATAGATATTGAATAATAATCACACTTTACCTTTGTCAATACTGTATAGTGTTTGACATGCAGTGAGCAAATGTCTGAGCTTTTCCACTACTACTGTCATGATCAACATTGTATGGACATCCAGCAGCACAGAACCACACGTCCCGTGCGTCGCCCGCCACTCCCGGACAATAGACTGCCCTGGCTTACTGAATATTGCACTAGCATCACCAACTTGTCTCACCCTACAAAAGTAAGAATTTCAGAAATATGCTACATTATTATGACACTTGAAATACAGTAATTCTATCAGGCCAAACCAAAGATGTGCTTTTGTGTTCTATGCAACTCTGGTAGATGTAGTCAGATTTGGTCAGCCATCACTTGACGAGTTATGCAAATAGATAAGGCACTGTGTAATCCTTTGGGCTAGCCTGCAGACTTGTCTAGAAATGGTTTCTTTCTTTGTGTTCACTGAACATTATTCTATTGGTATCAAAGGATCATTTATACATTCCTGCTGTAGATGTTAAATATTTTTCACAGCCATGGAGTATTAATTTAAAAACTACAAAATTAATTCAAATTATGGCTTGAATTCTTTGTAGTACATATATGTAAAGTGAGCCAATCTATTGTATCTAGTTCAGTCATTTATACTTCACTTTTAATATTAGTCTTAAAATTAGAAGTTCAATATACTGTACCTTTCTCATATTTCTAAAGGAACTTCCCAAGAAGTATGAAACTATACCTAGACTGCTTCATTTCTCAAATTAATGTAAACAATTCATTGATACAGAAATCACTTGAAATGTGTAATGTTACCAGTCGGCATTCTTTAGGGATGCACCAGCACCAGCATGAGTGTGACCTGTGGTGGGACTTGACTGAGGCTCCAATTTGACAAGCAGTGGCTGCAAGAAAAATCATAGAATATCATAAAATCTACAAACCAAAGGACTCTGAAAAGCCCTGTTTGTTCTGTGGATTCTCTCTCTCTCTCTCTCTCTCTCTCTCTCTCTCTCTCTCTCTCTCTCTCTCTCTCTCTCTCTCTCTCTCTCTCTCTCTCTCTCTCTCTCTCTCTCTCTCTCTCTCTCTTCCCCCCACTCCACAGCAGGATAGGACCACGTGTCACACCTGAACAGTCATTTATATTACACTTCACGTTGTGGTCAGCGTACTTGGACATCATATTCCATCAGTGAATATGAGAGTAGTTTTTCTTTGTGATGCATAATATAGTTTGCAACGAATTAGTCACTTGTATTGCAGACATTTAGTGGCAGACAGTTTGAGGCTAAGGTCTGGTGCATCCCTAAAACTCTTCATCATGCACTTTGCTACACACAAAAGGCTTTATACCATTCATGGTGGAAGATCCTTTACGATGGAATGTATCATATTTATCACGCACCTCTTGTAAGAAATATAAAGTTTTCATACCCTTTATATACTTGTGCAAATTTGTCCAATTACTATGTGAGTTTTTAGTATAAGGCTCCCAATTTTTTAAACATTAGTGGTTGTAAATATACTAATATATATATATATATATATATATATATATATATATATATATATATATATATATATATATATATATATATATATATATATATATATATATATATATATATATATATATATATACACACACACACACATATATATATATATATATATATATATATATATATATATATATATATATATATATATATATATATATATATATATATATATATAAAAACAGTGATTACCTATAATAGTCTGAACCACTGTTAGTAGATTTTCAGGATAATCTCTTTCAATTCCAGAGTTCTTATATCTTCCTGTAGTTCTTGAATAGGTAATGATGCATAAAATCATTTTCAGAGCACGAGTAATGTATGCAACATATCAAAATGTAATGAGATAAATAAGTGGTATATAATTTAACAAAAATATCTTATGTAAATCTTACAAATTTTTATTAAGAATCACGGTTGCACTGCTTTGGCTGCCGATTGTTACTGATCCATCACAATTACAATGTCACCTTGGTTATAATTTTCTAGTGTGAAGGGGCATTTGCCGTGTTGCATAAATTTATTTGCATGGAAACTTCATGATGGTATACAAATAAGGTATTCTTCATCAACATACTTAATTGCTGTATATTTCCACAACATTTGTGAAAGTCCTTGTTTTATGTGATAATAATCACACACACAAAAGTCTTAGAAAATTTCTTTTCCTATAAAATATAGAGAGTAGATACTTGATGGGAGTCGTCACTGAGGCACTCTGGGGTGCGGCTCACGTGCCTCAGTGATTTATTGCCTAAAGTTTGTTAAGATGCCCCTTAATGTGGCATTACAGGTGTGATGCCTCCACCAAGGTTTTTTTTCTGCATCACAAAAAATGTAGAACTTATGAATTCCAGCAATCCCAAATGGGTGATGTGTCTGCCTGCCAGAGGTCAGGTGTGCAGTGTGTGCACCTCAGCCGTCATTTCATTGTACAGGTGGCAGTGTTGACTGAGACAAGATGCTTATGGCTTATTTAAATGGGATTCTACACTAGTACATTTTGCATTGCTTTAGAAAGACAATTTACTTGCTGGGATTGTATGATACAAACCGAAAAGAAAGGATATTGTAGAGAAAAATGAGTAAAGAATAACTTATTCTTAGTGTGTTAAGGAATAGTAAGAAAACTATAGAACTGGACACAGAAAGGACACAAGAAGCATTATGTCTGTTCAAACTCAAGATGTCTTCAGGAACTGGTGTGTCTTGCATCACAAAGCATGATGCAGCACCAGTACCGCCAACACTCACACACTGCACCAGACTGTGAGGCATTACCAGCATCACAAAGGAATCCAGTGGGGGGATTAGGGGATCCCTTCTCTGTGTGCCTGTTCCCATCACCAGACAAGGCACAGAGGGGAAGGGAAGGTATTGCTCTCCCCAGACACCTGACACGGATGCCTTGTCTTCACTACTACCTGGTAGAGACATTCATGTATACATGTTTCATATCGCAAAGATATGTTTGTCTATTATCTCAACTACATATAGAAGTCTAATTTTTTTCATACATCATATTTAAGTTATACAAGGGTGAGTAAATATGGTCTATCAAATCAGGAAAACAGGAAAAAATACAGGTTTGGATTTGATCTAATATGGCAAGAGACTCTTCAAAATACAGTTTACAATAGTTTCTCAATCTGATCTTTTGATGCACGTGATAAAAACCTTATTTCAAGAATTTTACTGCTACACAATTACCAGTAGTACAAAGTTTTTTTTTTTTTTTTTTTTTTTTTTCTTAATTTCTTTTACTGTGGGCACAATTTCATGATTTAAATACTGCTTCCTTCTAAATCTCAAGAAGGAGAATCTAAAGAATCATCTACACATATAACAAAGATATTGAATATCAGCAAATCAAAGAATCCTGTTCTTGCATGTTCATCCTGACTGTAGTACAGGTTCATTACAAAGGTTGTGTGGGCAACAAGAACGTCCCCCCCCCTCAGGAGGCCTGGCATGGGAGGGAGACAGAACTGCTCCCCACACCACCATACATGATGCCCTGCTAATACTTCCATAATGTGTCAAGGTATCAAAAGTTTTCTATCCCTAGAAAAATAAAGGTCATCTATTTTGTACAGTACTACGTACATGTGATGGATGTGCCTCACACTGAGGAGTGACCCAAGAGTGTATCTCATACACAGTGTTACTTTTACTCTGTGTGAAACCATCTCACTGAATTAATCTAGAAAACTTAGTGATAAAAATCCTTAAGTAAATTAACACTACAAGTGCGTGTATGTATGCATGTAAGAAAGTATGTGTGATTGTGTAATGCCCAGCCTGGAAACATGATGGAAACATTAGGAAAGTGATCTGCAGGCATGATAAATCTACCACAAGGGCAGCCTTGCCTGGGACCACACCCATCACGACCATCACAGCAGTGTGAAGTTCTTCACACACATCACCAGCCGGGCCAGGAGTGACTCCAAGGCATGAATGAATTTTGGTCAGCCCTGAGTGTCCTGACATTGAATGTAGAGTACAGCATTATTCCTACAGAAGATCACAGATAATTCAATATAACCGACATCATGTAATGAGTAACACTATCATTTAAAAAGTTGGATAACTACCGTACATAATACACAATCAAGAAACACACTGAGCAGGTACTAAAAATAGTGATGGCCCTTAGGATAAAAACCCCATAACAAACAGTGAATACACATCCTATTGATGTGCATATTCTGGCATAATGATTACTAGGTACTAATACTTTGTAAGTACTTACAGAAGTTTAACTGGTTAATATCTGAGAAAAGGATTTTAATTTTTAAATCAGTTCATATTTGGATTTTTCTTGAGCAATTTTCAGTTCAGATACACAATACTGCCTCCCCTTCTTTCCCAATCACCAGTACAAAATCTCCATTTTATTTTGGCCTCAAACACAACATCTTCACTTCATAAAGGCCTTTTGGAAGATTGTTTTGTTTTGTATTCTTAATGACCCTTAGTTCTGCCTTATCTATTATCTCCAAGAGCAGACTCTCGGGTCTGGTGACAGACGAGTCTTGTTCATCCAGTTCTACGATGCCTGAGGACGTGACATTCTCCTTCACAACAATGACACCATTAGGCTTGAGTCCTCGTGCCATCCTTCGGAAGTAATTTTCAAGGTCTTCATCTGTCAGGTGCCCCAGCACCCACTGACTCCACACAACATCGTACGTGCTGGGGTCTGGGGCAAAGTGCTGCAGGCCTTGGCACATATACTCACCAACCTTATGGGAATTTTTCAATGATTCTTTAGCTCTGTCCAAAAAACTCTGACACAGTTCAACCAGGTCAACTTTGCCAAAGTGTTTCTGCAGCAGGTGCTTGGTTATCCTGCCAATGCCTGCACCACAGTCCACTGCACGGCCATGGCCTGGAGCGTTTTTCATTTTAAAGATGCTCTGGAGGAAAGTTTCTGAGCCACAGATGTCAGGAGCATTGATGTGGGCAAAGCCTCCTAGCATGCCATTTACCGTGGCAGGCACGTTATTCCAGTATGCTGCGGCATCAGTGTAGAAAGCTGGATTCTCTTGGACTGACTTCACTTTCTTTGCATACTCTTCCTCCTCCTCCTCCTCCTCCTCCTCCTCTTCTGAGTTGTCGTCCGCAGTGTCTGTCTCTAGGTCGGCAGCAGCACAGGCAGGGTCCTCTGTACTCATATTTGTGGTGTGCTGGTTCCTCTGGCAATACAATTGAACATTAATATGAAGATGAACTACACCTTAAACAAATATTCTTCAACAAAATAATTCCAAAATACTAATTTACAACAATAAGGCACAATTCATGGCACCTCCCCTGAACCCCATAACACATCACTGCACTAATACCACAATGCTACCCAACCACACCTACTAGTCAACAATCCAACAGCCAAACATTAATAGGAATTTTAAAATGAACGGGAAGACTTTGCAACCCTAAGCCTTCATCTCTAAGCCTGCCAATCCCCTGCAACTATCAAAATACTGGGAATGACAAAGAGCACACAATAAAAACACATGCATTAAGTATCTGAAGGATGTGACTCACCAAAGCAATTATAAAAACCTGGAAAATTGAATACACATGACAGGACTCTTTGACAGGTGTTTAGCCTGGACTCCTCCATACTAGGGACGCACCAAGCTGTCAGCAGTGTGGAGAGGCAGCAGGCTGGGTGGTCATTGAAGGCCTTAGAGGCAAGTCAACTAGGTAAGGCTTTAAAGGGAAACAAAAAGTAATAGTGATGATGGGTAGGCATGGAAAGTACGGTAACAAAATGGCGGAAGAGAAGGATGGAGATGGAGGAAGAAAAACAATAGAGAATGATGGAAAGATGGAGGAGGAAAGAAAACAAAATCTTGCTGAATAGTGATTTATGATGACACTGATTTATGGTGAAAGGAAAAGAACAGAGAGATGAAGGAGGAAGGAAAACAGGAACTAGAGAAGGATGGAGAGATGATGAAAGAAAGAAAACAAAAACAAGAACTGACAATTGGTACACACGAAAATAACAGCGATTTAAAATAACATCGATTTGACATAGAGTAACAGGAGAGAGAACATTCACCTATTCATCCACTTCTACTACCTCCCTTCAATATCTACCACACGATAAATAAATAAATATTACACGTATCATAATTAAATTATACCTACAAAATACACGATTCTTAATTCCCGAAGCTTTTCCTGTCATTTTTCTTGTTCTTTTTTATTAATTCCTACACCTACCGGCTCACCTCGTGGTAGCTGGATGGTGTGATGTCCCCTCGCCCGGCTGACTGAAGTATTGGTCCTGATATAGCAATGCCTGATATAGTACAAGCAATGCAGGCCACACCACGTGCTCCTCGATTCCTCTCAGCTGCCAATATAAACAAACACAGCTGATGGCAACATATCAGCCGCATCTGATAAAAAAAAAAAAATAAATAAAGAGAGAGTCAATTAATTCATCAAACTGAAAGCCCAAAACAATACTGTAAGATTAAATAAAAAGAATGCGCTGACATAATTTTCATTTATTTACCTACATAAGCTGCAATTAACATTTATTTCGCATTTCAAAAATATGACAAGTCTTTACCAAACTCCCTTATTTAAACCAACAAAACTTAACCTGTTACTACCAAATTCATTAATCCTATTTTTAATAACATTTCCACCCTCCTGAACTACGTAAATAGAGAAAATTACACAAATAGCAGTAGTAAACAGGGCGCCTCTCCTCTCCAGCAGATGGTATCCAGAAGGTTCTTGGCAAGCATAAGGGTAGGAGTGAGCTGCGAATATTCAACCGTCCCTACAAGATGTCCCTCACCTCCCTGCAGTGAGTATCAACGTGTAAACAGAGGCAAATACATACCACCGCCATGTATTTATTGTATTACTCTATCAAAGCGCACGACCGTATCACCCCACCCCTCCTCCCCGTTCCCTTAGATAGTGATGGTGGTTGTCAGTGTCAGGCCAAGCCGGTGGTGACCCTAACTTTGCCCCGGTCTGGTGAGTGCAAGGGTTGGTGGCGCAGGGCAGTGCAGGGACAGGTGTGTGGAAAAGGTTATGTGTCTGTTTTTCGTTCGTTTGTTTATTTTTCATTGTATTTGTTTGTCTGTTCTTTTTTCCTTAACTGCTGGTTTATCAGTTTGTTCTTTCTATCTGTTTGTCTGGCTTTCTCTTTCTGTCTGTTTGTTTGTCTTTTTCTCTTTTTATATGCGTTTTTTTTTTCTGTTTTGTCTGTGTCTGCCTCATTCTCTTTCGTCCTTTCATCCTGCCTGTGTCTGTCCTTTTCTTCCTTTTCTTTGTCTATCCATCTTTCTCATTCATCCTCCCTCCCTTCCTTCCTTCGTTTCACTTCTCTCTCCTCCTTAATTAACATATATAGGAAAGTCACATAGTATCCATGCCTTCCCCTGCCCTACCATCCCTAGACCAGCAAAGGAGTGTGTGCGTGTGTGGGGTGCAGGGGGGGAAAGCACAACAAGCAAGCTAGCATAGGGAGCGGTGTGCAATAAGACACACCTGGCAGTTAGTGTTATGAAGTGTTGCATAGTGTGTTGTCTTGATAGGAGGCACAGCAGAGGTAGGTACTTAAATACAACAAGGGTCTCATTCAGTATTCCCATTTTCTGTGTCTGTCAAGTTTGGGGTTTCTGGTAGGAGTGTGGAAAGCAGGGGTGGTAATAAATTGACATCGGTGTTTCTTTATGATGGTTATGTTAAGTTAGGTTTAGATTAATGGAGCTCTTTAATTTCACAGGAGGCCTTTTCATTGTGTAGACCATGATTTTGGTTTTGCTCTGTCACAAAATTAATAAGTTAGGTCATCTCCATAAGCCTAAAAGCAGATACTACCTATCCTTCCCGCACTGGCTGGACTTCATTCCCCCTCAACACCAAAGTGAGGCTAACTACTGTGCACAAGTCCCTTGGCTGTGTAGCTGTGAGAGTCTGATCAATTGAACGGACACTTTGGGATGTAATCTGTCAGTGGTACAGGTGTTCTGACAGGCAAGGCTGGGATTAGAGATGCTCCAGACAGTGAGATAGGATTCATGTTAACCTGTATTGACCAAAACTGCCGTGTAACCAAGAATGTCAGCCTGCCTTGCGTCATTGCTCACCTTCCAAGTGCACACAGGAATAAGACAGGTCCCCTTCTGTGACTGTCAGGTGTTGCTCATTATCTTGAGTGTTACACTTTTGCCTGTAAATCAGTACATTATTCTTATTACTTTACTTTTACTGATAGTTGTCGCAGCCTACACCTGTCACCACCTTGTTTCACACCCACATTGCATTCTTCAAGTGCCTCTGCCTTTAGTCACCTGGCAGCTTCCATGGCAGTGCAGGATGGCCCCTCCTGTGTCTGCTGTGGCCTGGTGTTGTCTACTGCCACCTTAGAAGCACCAGTTGTTAGTGCATTTATCATCTTCACCAAGGAGTTATAATAATTTACTGCTTTAAAAATTCAGAATTAATTTGTTCTTGTTAGTGTTTGCCAGTGTCACTTAGTGTGCATGAAAGGTATAATAGTGAATGCTGTCACTTTAGGCTAAAATATTTTATTGCTTCCTAAGCTGTACAATATGGGTACTTCAGTTACATCTTTTCTTCTTTGATTTTTCAAGTACTTAAGTACCTAATTGTCTTAAGACTTCATATCATCTGTGCTTGTAGTCCACATCCTTTACCTGTGGTGCAAGTCTCTTAATTTTCATTGCACTTCCTAGGAGACAAACTCAGTCGCAGAACATGAGCCACTTGACACTTCTGCTTCCTGGGGACCGAGAGGGACAGGACAAGTTGAGCTCCTCACAACACTTACCTGCTCAGTTAACATTGGACGCTTTACGTGAAGTGCTGTATTTTTACCCCTTAGGAGACCAGGATAGCCAGCCATACCTTAAGGAACATATTACACTTAGGCAATGTGGTGTGATGTGAGAGGGTGATTTTGATGTGTGTAGTGAGAGTGGAGGTGTTGAGTGTTGACTGAGGCTGCCCAACACAGTGATGCCTCTTTCTCCCTGACCTTGACTTCCCAGGGGCCAGATGGGCATGTTGACCACTGAGGACCAGTACGTTGAGGCCATAGAGGTACAGTAACACTTCTTGAGTTCACGTTGCACAGATACACACCGAACTAACGAACTCAAGGACCGCAGTAGTGTGTTCACCTGTCAGATCCTCCAGTGTAGGATGTTTGAGTTTGATAAGAACAACTTGGCCAACACCTGTTCCTTGTTGAGTTGCTGTTAGCTCCGCTGTGTTTGTGTGCTGCTTATTTTGTTGTGTTCACAGATTAGTTCCTTGTGTTAAGTAAGGAGCTGAGCTTGAGGTAGAGACTCACTACTATCTTCACCACTGTTGCCTTCATAGAGATAATGTAGTTTCTCTTTCCTCAGCGAATTACATCTGAAATAAAGGAGAAACCAGACAACCCAGAGTTGTTTCTGCTAAGAAGTCAAAATTTGCTGAAGCTAGAGAAATTCAAAGGTAATTGTCTTTGTCAGCCATTTGTTAGCCATTGGATCATGAGAGAGTTGCCTCCTGTTATGGCATTATTTGCATGAATGAAACACTTCATAAGTTTGTAAAAAGTGCACCTTTGTCAATCTGTTATGTCTGTGATGAGTGGTGTGCTTCAGGTTGGCCATTGTGATGCTTGCTCTTTGTGAGAGTGCCAATGGCCTCAGCAAACTAAAGAACAAAAAGAAAGGCACAGTGAGGTGCCGATCTCTAAAGAAAGGTAATGTGTGTGCTGAGTAGGCATCATAACACAGGCATTGGCTAGTGACACTCAGGCTTATTCTTCTTAAACATTGTAAAATACAACATAATGTTCATCTTAGTGTTGCATACATTAACTACAGCAGTGCATTTATTTTGTAGTGTTCAAATTCATGTGAAATTCCTGCCATAAGATTTTCTTCACAGCACTTTTTCTGTGCCAGGATATCCTTATACTATTTCCTTTATTCCTTTTCTCTTCTACTTCCTCTTCCTCATCAAATGCCACTCCTGCCCGATGGAGCATGAGCATTGCACTGGTCTGGCTGGTACTTCCTCTCATCCTAGCCACACTGCTGCTGTACTGTACATTTCCCTGCCTTGGCCTTACATGTACTCGCTGCCAGCCACCACCACAGGAGTGTTTTGAAGCACCACTTGTTTGTCTGTCATGTGCTCTCTCCTTCACAACTCTATTTATAAAGTCACCAGAACTATAATATTTTGAAGCACCATGAATAATTTTTCCTATAAGAAAACTTATTGTGGTCCCCCTTCACAGCTCCATGTATACAGAGTTATGAACACTATCATTTGAAGTGCCATTAATTGTTTACATTATCAAACATATATAAAAAATTTGCCATGTGGTCTCCTGTTCACTTCATGTATACAAAGTAACTAACACTATATTATTTTGAAATTCCATTAATTATTTAGTTCATCAAGCATACCAGCATTAGAAAAGGTGCACTGTGGCTTCCCCTTCACCACCTCATGTACTTACAGCATCAGTAAAACTGCATTATTTTAGAGCCCCGTGAATTATTTAGGTCACCGAGCATACCAGTGTTAGAGAAAGAGTGAAAGGAAAAGTTTAGGACAAAACCCTCACTCTGTTTTCAACCAGCTTTAATTGGGCTCATTAATTGAATGTGGCCAAGTTATCCATCTGTGTTTGTTGATGAGTATTGCTGCTAAAACTGACCTCATGTAAGATTGGATGCATTCATATCTGTAAAAATCAGCAAGTTTTTAATGTATTTTCATAGTGCTACATTCTCTCTCTCTCTCTCTCTCTCTCTCTCTCTCTCTCTCTCTCTCTCTCTCTCTCTCTCTCTCTCTCTCTCTCTCTCTCTCTCTCTCTCTCTCTCTCTCTCTCTCTCTCTCTCTCTCTCTCTCTCTCTCTCTCTCTCTCTCTCTCTCTCTCTCTCTCTCTCTCTCTCTCCACCCTTTGAGTGCCTTTTTTAGTGTCTTGGTTTAGTTTCCTTGATTAATGTATGATAGTAAGTAATGAACAGAGGAACACAGCTTGATAGGCATCTTTGGAAAAATGTACACAAAAAAACAGTAAAACCACAAAGTAAGGAATGCAGGTGTTTGGAGAGAAGTGAAAAGTACATAGTAACAGACCTCACCTGTCAGTACTCATCTTCTTTGTATTTGAGGTCAAGCTCTTTATGTTGTTGTTATTTCGTTTTGTGATAAGTCATTGTTGCAGTCATGAGTCAGTTCACATTCTCTGTCAGGCTCATAATGCTGTTGTTATGAGTCACTATATTCTCTGTTAGACTCATAATGTAGTTGTCGTGAGTCGCTGTATTCTCTGTTGGGCACATTAAGTAGTTGTGTTGTTTTGTCTTAGTGATGCATGGTAGAGAAGTGTGTGTATGCTGACGTGTTGTGTTGTTCTGCATATCAAGAGGCGAGCAGTGACGCCAACCGGGCCGTGGAGCTTGGTGCCGGCGCAGAGGCTCATCTGGTGCAGGGCAAGGCTTTGTTCAACCTGGGGCGCTTCGTGGAGGCTCTCGACGCATTCACCAAGGGGAAGGCCAAGGGGGGTAAGTCAGGGAAGGGAGAAACAATAACTTGGCAACAATTATTAAGTATTTCTCTGCTAATGGTAAAAGGAAATGTTGATTTTATAGAGGAGTAAGGTAATATGGTTTCCATTTGCCATGTTTATCTTGATCATATTGTGTTTTAGTCAGCTTTTATTATTATTATTACCATTAGTGTGCCCTCAGTCTGCACCATTTCATTGCAGTATCTTAATCAGTTCTAGTGCTCTTATTCCATAGCAAGTACAGATAGGTCATCCTTTATATTTTCTATTAAATTATTACAAGAGTGAGTTTCCACTAAAGCACCAACACTAAAACATAAATCATAATTATAAATGTACAAGCCAGGTATGTTTTCATTGACATATTTGTTTGATCTCAGGTGCAAACTTGGGCAAGCTTGATCAGTTCGGCCAGTGGACATCTTGGTGTGAAGACCGAATCAAGAAGTTGGGACTGAGTGAAGCCAAGGATCCCACCAACAGTAAGTTTGCTTCTAAAATTCTCCATGTATCACTGTGTCACTCTTCACCTTCCTCACAGTCACCAAAACACCTCAGCTCTTTGTCTGTGATCCAGGTCTGCTCAGTGATGCAGGACACATTTTTCTCAACATTGCCTTACTGATTCATTTATTCCATTGTTCTTTTAAAACTTCTTGACTGTACTCTCCTTTCACTGATTTAAATACCCTGTAAATATGCTTCAGTAATCAATAATAAGCATACACTCACTTGTCAATTCATGTTTGCAGAGACCAGCATGGAGGAAAAGAAAGAAGAGGCTTCTGCTGCCACCGCAGCCGTCAGTGCCTCCAACCAAATGCCAGTGCCAAAAATCAAGCACGACTGGTACCAGACTGAAGCGTTTGTCATTGTCACAGTACTTGTTAAGAATCTGAAGCAAGAGGATGTCAAAGTAGACTTTACCGAGAAAACTGTGAGTGTCTTACTGACTTTATTGGCAGATCATGTTTGAAATGTTGTCATTGTTGATAGAAGTATAGTGACTCTCTCTTTACACCATATATAGGGACTTGCAGGCATTGTGGAGGCAGAATTTGTGTAAAAGAAATCCATGAAAGCTAATAGGAAAAGTGCCTCGGGATTTGATTTGTTAAATTGCACCATCTTGTCCTTAAGTCTGTTTACATGGAAAGTGAATAACACTAATCCCTACAGTGTATCTTGTTTATTAATCCTATCTCTAAATATAAAAGGTAAAACAACAGAAATGCACAAACAAAAATAGAAAACTTCAATTCAATTTAATATGTTTTGCCATGGTAAACTGAACTTAGATAAAAAAAAAGAAAAAGAAAAAAAATTGCGTAAAGCAAGAGTCACCTGTATATCCATTTTAAAGAAGAGATGTAGTCTGATGCAATCATTTCCCTATACCAGGTGGCACAACGTGACTGTAAGAAATACCTCCATTTTAAAGAAGAGATGTACATATTTTCATGCTACTTATTCCAGTAGTAGATAACATGATAGTAATAACCCTTTCCCCCAGGTGAGTGTGTCTGCCCCACTACCATCAGGCTCCGAGTACAGCCTGGAGCTGGACCTGTGCCACCCCATCAACCCCGCACAGTCCTCATTCAGAGTGGTGCCGTCAAAGGTGAGTGTGCTGGGCCGCCTCCAGGAATGTCACAGGTGCTGCTCTGCTGGTACAGGTTAACCCTTTCATTGTGACACCAAACAATTAGCAGCAGCAAAAGCAATGTGTAAAGTCTTTATAAGCATCTATGAGAAAGTTAGGGATTAAATATGCCTACATTTTGCAATTTCTTCCCAGTTCAAAGATTGGATGTGGCTGTAGAACAAGTAAAGATGTCTCAGAGTGACTGGTGATTAGGGAAAGGTGTACCAAGTGGCTGTCAAAGGGTTAAGGTGCTGGAGAAAGATCTTTTTATTTTTTAGTTAACTGAGAGTTACTACCATTGCATTATCCTCGCTCAGACTTAGTGCTCACTCTCTATAGGTGGATACATAGAGGTCATTACTTTTCTTTCATGGGAATTCTTACAAGACACTCTTTCCACTGCAGCATCAACACTAAAACTCCCCACTAAACTATTATTGATCTAGGCACAAAGTATTTCAGATTTCTTGATCTTTGAACATTGTAGGAAGTGAACAGTGGACCAGAAAATGCTGATAAAAGAAGTTTCCATCACTCAAAAAACATGTATGGTAGATTTTACCTTTGTGGATCATCCTCCTCCTGATTTTGCTGTGTTATAGTGGAAAATAGAATTACACAAATCATTTTATCACAATGGACCATTTCAAAGCAGGTCCCATTCATGACTTTTGTCCATTATAAGCCGTGTCCGTTATATCAAAGTTCAGTACAGGAAAGAATTAGTGCATTGTAAGTGGCTGGTATTTCAAAGTCCAGGACAGGAAAGAATTAATACATTATAAGCCATGTCTGATATATCAAAGTCCACATTAAGGCTATCACTGTCAATGTCTTTCACTTTCCCCTCACAGATAGAGATCAAAATGAAGAAGGTGGATGGCATCAGGTGGAGCGCACTGGAGGGGGACGGGGCGCCACCCTCTGTCAAAGCCTCCATCCCTGGTAAGCCTTATGTAGACCCATATTGAGAAACACTGCTCTCTCACTACAACTATTTTCAAAGGCCACAGAGATGATCAGCTGGGTTCTCAAGAGTGTTTCTCCTGTTAATAATGTAGAAATGTTAATCTGTCAATAGAATTATGAAAACACCCTTAAAAACCCTGTGCCATTTCAACGAGAGGCCTTTGAATGTAGTGGAGGTGTGGTGCTGAAGTGTCTCAGTATGTGGGTTTCACTGATATGCCCTGAAGTCCAGCCTTTATAGCATTAGTGAAGTGAATGATGGTGTAGCAGTAGGTGTGATTGCTGTATTTGGCTGTGTGCATGACCACTAATGAATTATTGATTTGTTTCATTCATCATCGCTGGTACTCTATTGTTTTGTTCTTTCATTCATGGATTACTATTACCATTAATGAGACAGTTAATGCCAAAAGAATTAAAAGTGTATGAATATAATTGTCAGTAATCAAGACAATACCGTGGGTGAGGAGTGTTGGTAGTATTCTGTAAATTATGTTGTTTCACCCTGCTTCTGTACTTCTGCCTTTGTATGAATTGAACTCTTTCAAATTTGAAAAAGTAGGTTTCAAGGTTTTTATCCTCCAATTTTGGATGATCCATTTTATTTTTTCTGTAGGAATTGTCACCTCACTGGGTCTTTTTTACTGTATGCCTGTGCTCCCATTACTCAAGAAAAATAAATAAATAAATAATGCCAAAAGAGCAGGCATGAATATTGATAGTGTAGTAATGGGTAAGCAGTGTGTAGGTAGTGCTGTTAGAGGAGTGACACTTGCTTCTGTGCCTTCATAGGAGCATCAGAAGCAGCAAAAGTCCCATCATACCCAACATCTGCCCCCAAGAAGCACGACTGGGATAAGCTGGAGGCGGAGGTCAAGAAAGAGGAGGAGGAGGAGAAATTGGAAGGCGATGCAGCGTTAAACAAACTCTTCCAGAAGATCTACGGCCAGGGCTCAGAGGAGACTCGTAGGGCCATGAACAAGTCATTTGTGAGTGTTGCTCCTCAAACCTGTGACAGGTTCTTTCTTTAGGGACTGGCACCTCAGTGGGTCTTTTTTTCCTTTTTTGTTCTCCCCCACTTACATAAAATGAAAAAAATAATAACCTTAGTCTTTGCTAAATCAAGATCTGGAAGATTTCTCCCTTGCTTTGTTTCCTTAGATCAGCTCCCATCCTACATAAAATGAGAAAAAAAAACTTAGTGTTTGCTAAATCAGCTGGCAGGAAGCTCTCTTTACCCTTCCCAATGTGACTGTCCATGATGAAGATAAATTGTCTAATGAAAAGTAATTTATTTTTTCAGCCATATAGCTAAACAAATGGCAAGTGACTTCACTAAGCTACTAACATGCACATTTCTCCTCACTCTTCCAGATGGAGTCAGGTGGCACAGTTCTAAGCACCAACTGGAAGGAGGTGGGGGGCCAGAAGGTGGAGGTGAAGCCACCAGATGGCATGGAGTTTAAGAAGTGGAACCAGTAAGGACACCCCCGCTGAACTGTTTTGTTGCTTCTCCCAGTGATAAATGCACATACAACTGTCTCATGATTAGATTTAGGACATCAAAGGCTCTTTTTTTATTCATAAATACTTAATGGTGAAGTACATTTTCTAACACATTTCATGCCAGCGCCATACCTAAGTGTACACTCAAGCTCATGACATGCCTAGAATATCCTCATTTGCTACATCCACAAGATAATAAATATGATTCATAGAATTATGTTGATTTATTATTCCAGTTGACAGAGAATATAATTGCTTTTTAGCCATCCGCTCTTCTCACATCAAAGTCCTTTATTAAATATCTCCATTGTGCTACATGTCCTCTCAGTCTTGTGTATTAGGGTGACTATGACAAAAATCTCCAATCGTTTCTGCTCATATACAGAGAGCATCTGATATACGAGATGAGTAAATTAAGGCGCGGTCACACGAGACGGTTTCTCGAGAATTTTTCGCCTATATTTATTCCCGGCAATTTTCTGCCGGCAACTTTTCACCGAATTTGGTCGACTGTTGCATTCTGGGAAATATTGGCTAAAAATAAGCAGAGTTTTAAAGCTGAGTGAATTAACTAATCTGATATTTATTGAAAAAAAAATGGGGAAAATATAGAACACCTTAATTTGTGCTGGCAAGCCATCCACAGTATCCACGCGTTTAGTAAACCTAATATCAACCTCAAATCACGAAATGATAAGCAAGCTTCATTGAATTACTATGGCAGACTCAACAGAGGAACACACAGGTAGCGATCTACTGGAACGATGAGCTGACTTTCTTCTTCCTCTTCTTGTGACCACACTTTGCTGACTTTAGAGAAGACAGCCGACATGGTGGTTGAGAGTTGGCGGAATATTCCAAGTTTCCAGTGAAATGTCAATTTTGAATCTCGGCAAAAAAAAATTCGAGAAACTGTCTCGTGTGACCGCGCCTTTAGGGACTATTTTCTTTATACGAGCGCAAAAAATCCGATGACATGAACTTTAGTCTGAGACGAGTAAAATTACAAAGTTTAAAGTGCTCGCCTTACTACACCCTTCTGCTAACACCTGCTGGGCTGCATGGTGATGCACGATGATTCAGATGCGCAGAGACGAGTTCATGAGCACAGAGAGAGAACCACGCACCCCTCCCCTGCCCCTATCAACTATTCATTCTCATTGTCTCCCTCTGCTCGTATCCTGCTAGTACTTCACGCTATCAACGTTTTGCTTGCCAGCATATTTACAGTGTAATACAAGTACAGTGTACAGTGCTTTGTGTGATTGGTGCTTGGATGTGTCAGTGTCACTGCTGGCGTGTTTCATTACCCTGTCTTTGGTACAGTGTGTGTGTGTGTGTGTGACACACCACAAATCTATAGATGTGCCGTATTTTGCTTAGTGCTAACTATGCCTCCTAAGCGGCCAACGAGTTCCGATGTGAGTTTAGCAGTAAGGCTAAGCGAGTTAGAGTGCTAATAACACTCGCAAAGAAGATAGAAATTGTTAAGAAGCACAAGAGTGGTGAACGAGTTTCAGACCTGTGTCGTACTTATGGCCTGTCTTCGTCTACTGTGTACACCATCATTAAGTCCAGTCATAAAGTGCTGGAGATGGCGGGTTCTACAGCTTTAAATACTAGTGTGCAAGTTACTCGTTCTCTTGACTCCGTCATTGAGAACATGGAGCGACTGCTACGAATGTGGTAGAAGACCAGAATGAAGCTCGTGCACCAATCTCCAAGGCTTTAGTCAAGGAGAAGACACTTGCATTCCGGAAAAAGTGCAAGAAGGAGCATGATGCGAGTGTTAGGACAACGGCAGGGGAGAGGGACGGGCCTGAGCCTAGCGCACCTGCAGCTACTCCGGGTACACCAGTGAGTGATACTTTTGCTGCCAGTGATGGCTGGTTAGCACGCTTCAGGAAGCGTGCTAACCTCATGGATATTAGCATTCAAGGTGAAGCTGCAAGTGCTGACACAGACGCTGCCAAGCGATATCCATAGGAGATAGTAGCCAGGATTATTGAGGAGGGAGGCTACTCTCCCAAGCAAGGTTTTAACCTTGACGAAACTGTTCTTTTCTGGAAGAAAATGCCATCCCGAACTTGCATCGCGAGGGAGGAGAACGTAGCAAGAGGATACAAAGCAAACAAGGACCACCTGACACTCCTCGGAGGCAATGCGGAGGGAGATCTTAAAGTGAAACCCTTGCTTGTTTACCACTCTGAGAATTTACGCGCGCTGAAGGGCTGCGTTAAACAAAAGTTACCTGTTGTTTGGCGCTCCAATCCTAAAGTATGGGTGACGCAACATTTGTTTCAAGACCACACCGTAGATTACGTTTCGCCTTTCGTAGAGAGGTACACAAAGGCAAACAACCTTGACAACAAGTATCTGTTGGTCCTCGACAGTGCTCCAGGTCATCCGAAAACACTGGAAGACTCATGCTCTAATGTCAAGGTTGTTTTCCTCCCTCCAAATACCTCTGCTATCCTACAACCTATGGATCAGGGTGTAATAGCCACTACCAAGGCATGCTACACCCGACGGTGTATGAGGCAGCTTGTGACGGCAACAGAAGATGACAAAATGACGGTGAAGGAATTTTGGAAGAATTTTAACATCAAACATACTCTTGAAATAATCAGATTCTCATGGGATGAAATAACACCCTCTAATATGAACGGAGTGAGGAAAAATCTGTGGCCTGCATGTGTACATAGCTCCAAGGGATTTACAAAGGAAGATCTGCCGGCTGTGCACAGACTGCATCCCTTGCAAAAGATGCTGGCTTCGAGGAGGTTGACGACGATGATGTGGCAGACCTTCTCACCTCCCACACTCAAGAGCTGACTGATGAGGACCTCTTTCACCTGGAAAAGCACCGTGAAAGAGAGACAAGCTCTGACAGTGAAGGTGCCCCAATTGCCAAGGAGTTCACCACCAAAGAACTGAGTGAACTAACTGATGATGGCAGACGACTTGCAGAAAAGGTCATTGAGTTTGACCCTCAGTTTGACAGGGCTCTGGACTTCAAGACAATCATTATGGATGGGCTGAGTAGATATGAAAAACTTTACCAGCAAAAGAAAGCTAGTGCTGCTCAAAAGATCAGTGACTTCTTCAAGCCTTTATCCTCACTTTTGCCATCAACATCTTCCTCCACCAGTGGCTTGCTATCCTACTTCAAGACCATCGAGGAGGATGTGTATGATCCTGTCCCAGTATCTCCTACCATCATGGAACTTCCTTCTTCCTCGAGTGATCAAAAGGAAGCGGGAGTATTCTAACTGAATTTTCTCTTATGCCTCGTAGAGAGAAGAACGGGACTGCTCAGCGGTGACTCGTTTGCTTCCCACCCCGACACATAAACTAAACATTGGTGAGTGTTTAATTAATGCATGCCGTTTTCTCTTTCAGGTTGTTTTTACCGACAACTCTGTAATATAGACACGTTTGTTGCGTTTTGGTATAGTAAATTTTGGCTTTGTTATCATACGTTTTAGCTTGAAAACTTACCTTTGACAAGGGTCACTGAACCTAACTCATTTTCTTACAATTTATTATGTGTTTCTCTATATGAGACTTCACTATACGAACAATTTAACTGGAACCTAACTGGTCGTATCATCGGGACCTTCCTGTACTTCAACTACACACACCACACCCCTGCTTTTATACACCCCTGCTTTATTCGATCAATATCTATCAATATACCAGGTCGGCAATCGCACGCAGGGTGACCCAGACAAAACACCTCACACTCATACACACATCATTCACATTCCTAGCCCAGTCAGCCCCTGGTGGAAAGGCACAGTCTCGTGGATCACCTTCCTACACTCCTGGAGCTTTAGCATATCACAGCTGGCAACACTTCCACAGCAGGGCCTGACAACATAATGAGACTCTATTATCTTTTAAAGATGATGGGTTTGTATTTTTTGTATTGAGTTCGTACATTAAACTAGCAAAGAAAATGGACCCAAACCTTCATATAGTATCTTAGTAACGCCTTAGAGAAATGCCTTGCCTTTCTGCCATGAGTATAATTAGGTGGTATAGATAAATAGACAATATTCAGATAGTGTCAGGTAGTTGTAGCAGATGGACAGGGAATGTAGTAAAGAAGATATGGATAAGTAGGTGATATGTGAAAATGGATAGGTGTGTAGATATACAATGTTTAGCTAGGTAGATAGGGGATATAAGTAGGTACTGCACATAATTGATACATATAAACAGATAAACACATATAAGCTACACATACATAAATATAGGAAATATAACTAAATTTATAGTATACAGTCAGCATGTAGTAAATAGAAATAAACGATATACAGGTAGACAGTATGGAATTAATTAGATAGGCTGTGTTACTGGATATAGATAGATAGATAGGGAATAAATAAGAATAGGTGATTGAGTAGGAAAAAAAAAAAAAAGTGGAGGGAGAGAAGGAAAGGCGCCGCAGTATCACGGTCATAGGGTGCTGGTAACAGGTGGTGCACAGCTGATGGATGTAAATAGACGATAAATGATAAGAGATGATATACAGTTGAATAGTATGTAGAGATGTGTAGATAGGCGATAGTTAAATAATGACAGTGATGCCACGGTTAGAGAGCATGGAGAGATGTTAATAGGTGATAGTTTAATGATAATAGGCGATACGCTGTTGAATAATCGGTAAAGAGATGTTGATAGGCGGTAGTTAATAAGTAGCTAGTTAGGAAGTGATAGTAGATTATTATAAAGGGATAAAATCAGATATCCAGATACGGTAGTTAAACATAGATTAGGCTACAATTCAAAGTAGAATATATATAAATAATTATATAAATAGGTGAAGTAAAATCAGAGAACAAGCGAAAGTCTGACAAGTGTTGAAGAATGAATAGCCATTGTTAGTTGATTATTTGTAGTATAACGTAAGCACTAATAAGATAGTTACATACTTTCCCTTAATTTTTGTTATTATTATTACTTAAAAGAAAAAACTGGTTAGATATTCTTTGTAATATTCACGAACATATATATTTGAACTTCCAACACAGCATTTACACTGTACCTTTCTTATAATAATAGTGATAAAAAAAAAAAAACTCATAACAACCCTAACAATTAATAATAACAGCTGTCAATGAGAGCCAGCTAGAGATCTCCTCGGCCTGTGATTGGCTGAGGCGGGACGAGGCATGGCAGTGATTGGTGGGCGTGTTTGTTGACATTCTGCAGGCGGTGATGGCGCTGGAGTGGTGAGTGTTATTGCTTGCCTCCTCTTTATTGCTCCCTCCTGGCTGTCCCTTTGGCAGTTTATTGTACTGGCGTGGCGCAGGGACGCGGGGATAAGTGGTGATGTGTGTGTTGAGTGCTGGATGATGTTTTGGGTGTCTAGACCATAGAAATGTGTACTTTTGTAGCGGAGGATGTTATTTTTGTAGTTCCCGAGTGTGGCAAGACGTTATCATGGTCACCCCGAGTTACTATACATGTAAAGTGAATGCTGAAGCTGCTTATATGTAAAGGAAAGAAAAGGAAGCCGTGCAACTACGGAGAAAATGAAGAAAACGGCTTTCCAGCTACTTGTAACCAAAATGCACATACCTCGAAAAGAAAATTTTTTATTTATTTATTTTATTATTATTCTTTTTTTTTTTTTTACAGTTTTCGTCTTTATTCGCGGGTATTTTCATGTTCTTATAGGCTGGAAAGATGCAGTAGTGGCAAAAAATGAAAGAAAACGAGAAAAAAAAAATCAAATGTTTGTGTATTAGTAGTTAAACATAGTACAGTTTACCTTAGTTTTCATTTCCCAGTTCACATCAAGCTTTGGGAGCAGGTGGGAAAGTATGGCTTTGATTTCAGGAGAGGAAGCAAATATCTCTAAGTCACTGATCCGTAAATTCAGGAAATATTGTCGTTAGGGATTGTTACCTCACTCAGTCACATTCATTCTCCTTTTTATCTTTCTCAGTCCATATTAAGCCACTGGTCTTAAATATCGGTGGTTCGGAAAATAGTACCTTTAGATATTTACACCTTAATCGCCATTTCTCTTTCCCTGTATATAACAAACTTGAGCCTTGTAGGAATCTGTTTTTTTTTTTTTTTTTTTTTTTTTTTCAGGTAAAGGGGAGCAAAGAAGTGAAATTTGGCTCCATAACCTAACTTAACCTATAATTTCACAAACTCCACACTGTAACATTGGTTCCGATGGTTGTTAGGTTAGGTGAAGCCACAAGCCAGCTGATAATATTGTTCCTGAAGGCAATATTGGCCTTACTTTCTCAACTGCACGGCTCGTTATGACCACAATCTTGCACCATCTTATTTTGAAGTGAATAGCAACGTCTCACCTTGCTTGCAGGAAGACCGCAGCTCGGCAATGGGGGGTGGAGAAGAAAGCCCTGACTGCACTGCCAACCAGCACTCATCCTCTGCAGGGGGTGAGTTCATGTCACTTGGTTCTGTAGTACCTGTGTGTGTCTTGTCTTGCATGTTGTAGTTTTATGTAGGATGGGTATCAACCAAGGGCAACAAAATTAAAAGAAAAAAAGGCCTGTTGAGTTGCCGGTCCCCAAAGAGTCAAATGATTATAAAAAAAATAAAGGAAAAGTGTCTTGAAATCTCTCTCTTGAAAGAGTTCAAGTCATAGGAAGGAAGAAATACAGAAGAAAGCAGGGAGTTCCGAAGTTTACCAGGAGAGGGAATGAATGACTCAAAATCCTGGTTAACGCTTACATTAGAGAGGTGGACAGAATAGGGGTGAGAGAAGTTTTTGTACAGTATCAAGAAAGGTGTTAAGATTTGTGTGTGTGTGTGTGTGTGTGTGTGTGTGTGTGTGTGTGTGTGTTTGTATGAGGGAGGTTTCAAGACACTTTTCCCCATAATTCTGGATAATCCTTTTGACTAGCTACTCTTTGGGGACTGGCACCTTCATTGAGCCTTTTTATTTAACTTTTTGTTGCCCTCTCACATAAATAAAGATGTACATTGATATTATTGATCTAAACACAAGTACTTAAGGTGTATGATCCAATCCACAGGTGAGGGACAGATCACTGAAAGAATATGAGCCATCTCGAGACAAGAAGCCAAAAACTCTAATTCAGTCAGTAAGTATTGCAATGAAGTGTTCCATCATGTGTGCAGAGAAAGTGTTGGCTGTGTGGCTGTGTCTGATCTGTGAGCGGCATGTACAGTGTCACTGCAGGCCGAGTGTGTGTGGACTGATGGTTTGTTGTGTGTGCAGATGGTGATGGATCCCTTGTCAGCTGTTTTGGATGATGGCCCAGACCCTCTAAGTGACCTCCTGGCAGCCTCGGATCCTCTTTCTGCTCAGACATACACTGGCTCTCAGAAAGTAAGTGGCTTTTGGTGTAGTTGATGTGGAGTGAATTGCTTGATAGCATAGAAGTGAAGTTAGGTTTCAAGATAGTCCTCTTAATTTTGGATAATCCTTTGCACTATACTCTTTAGGGACTCACTTTTTTTTTTTATGGCAGAGTCCCCTTACATAAAAAGAAAAAAAAATTGCAGACATGTGTTTAGTTTTTTTCCCTCCCCTCCCCCTCCCAGCTGCCCACTCTATTACAGGGACTTTGTTTGTTTAATGTATGGAGTACTTCTCCCACTCATGGAATTCAGTGTTCATGATGTAATGTGGTGCATAGCTTGTGTGAAAATAGAATGTGGTTCACTTATCTGGTCATTGATGGACTGCTTATTGCATCATGAGGGACAGAGACAAGAAACATGTCACTCACTATTCATCATAAGCAGTAAATGTATACCAATATATGAAACAACCTTGTGTCTCTCTAGTATATAACAGGCTGGCAGTCACAAATCAGGTGGCCCAGACAAGGCACCATGCATTCACACACATGTCATTCACACCTTTAGTCCTGTTGGTCCCTGGTGGGTGGAAAGAGTGTATTGTAGCCCACTTTATTATACAACCTTAGATCCTAAAAAACTTGGATGCCTCATACCATTGTGTCTACAGGGCCTAAAGGACAGCCAGGAGGAGGAGGCCAGTTCCCCTAGCAGATGGCACACCACCTGGACACAGACCCAGAACCACATCCTGGCCAACTTCACCACCTCCAGCACCCTCACCTTCATGTCCAGCTTCCTGCATCCCTCGGACACAGGTGAGCACCTCACCCTGACCCCGACACCAACACACGCACACTCACACACACTCACACACACACACTGTATTTTCCACACACTGGCTGTCAAGCTGTTCCAGATAACTGACATTCTTGCTTCTGTATGTAAATGTAATGTGTTGCTGCTTCTCTGTGTTTTTTTTTTTTAATCATACTGTGAAAGTTTGTGGGTTAAGTAGATATCATGATGGAATGGGTTCTGGTCATGTTTGTTCATGCCGTAGTGATTCTTCTCTGCCAGAGTACATGTACAAACTTATGATTATTAGGCACACAAAGTAAGACAGTAAAGGATATAAATTCATGAAATATTATCTTTTACCAGCCACAGTAAACCATTGATAGCAACTTTATATCAGCTATGAGTGCTGGCAGGTCTTGAAGGCTTATTGTTGCGCATGAAGCTGGAGGATATAGATGATTGAGGATGAAAAGATGTGACTGCAAATGGAGGTGAATAGTATTGCAGAATATAAGAGAGAGAGAGAGAGAGAGCGAGCATGGTAGGTCAAGGCATATATGGACCAGAACAAGTGGATAATTTAGTTACGATCACTCCCTGAAGAAAAATTAAAGAAAAAAAGCATGAAAGTAAATAGCTACATTAACAACTTGCATTCAGATCTTTTTGTGTGGCTTTGCTGTGTATTCTGAACTGTAGCATCAATTCTTGACTTACCAATGGTTTACTGTGTTGATATTGAATTGAAACATTTTATTTCATTTTCATGAAATTAAGTATCAATCTTGAAATTTTTCGTAGATTAGCAATCTTGAATTTCAGTTTATCAAAGAAACCAAAGTAAATCATGCCTTCAGAACAATGTGAATCTGCGTAAGAAAGTTTTGAGCATAAAATAACGTAGAAATGGAAACAGTATGAAAAGCTTACAGCAGTACCAGGTATTTCTTTATATATATATCAAGTACCTACATATTCTTTATACATCCAGTAATTAATAAGTTTTACTCTTGCTTCCATCACCACAACACCTTGCCTATTCCATGAAACATTACTATTGAATCATCAATATTAATTGTGGGCCAAAGACTTGAGTGACTAATGCTTCATGCATCTTGCTTTACATAAACATTTCTCACCACATTTGCATAAACATTTTCTCAATACAGTAGATGCTCACTTAACCAGCAATCACCTCATTCATAACCAGTATTCTCTTCAGTCACGTGAATGTAAAAACTGTAAATTTGTGTTTGTCATCCACAACTTTTCTTATCATTTGATCATCTTTGAATCTGCCACTGTCTGCTTCACAAATTTGAAGCCATTGTCACCTCAACCATCAACCCATCATCCAGTATTCATGACCACCTTGCATTTTGCCGGCCATCAGTACTAACGTTGCTGTGATCTGTGCATATGATAAATGATACTAATGCCACAAGGAGGATGGGAAGTGAATGGTCTGAGTCAGGGAGGCATCACCTGATTGTGAGTCTGGTCATGCTGGTGAAATTAATAGACATGTGTGATGAAAGATCAGGATTTGAGTCATATATAATCTTGGTTAGGAATGATAGTGGATATCTTGACTCATTACAGCATCCTACCTACTGTACTCATGGAAGTTAGATGGTATACAGTAGTACTAGCTTCAGTAATCCTTTTGGCATCCTCTTTGGTGACTGGCACCATCAATGGGCCTTTTCATTTTCTTCCTTTTTGTTTCCCTTGGCCAGTTTCCCTCATACATGAAAAAAAGAAAAAAGAATCTGCTTACTTGATTTATATATGAATTTGCTGAACAGTTAAGTTTCCCTTTGATTTTGTGTTATATTCACAAATAGTTATGTCATGTACTAGCACCATAGTAGAAATCTTACTGTGATTGTCCAAACTATTGTGTTAGTTCTGTATAACATTATTGAGGTCATGCTGAGGCTGCCAGGCCTCAGCATGTGTCCCATCCACTGGACCATTCACTTGGCTGTACTTGTGCATTTTGCTACTAATGGAGATAAGTGAGCAACTACTGTAATTTCTCCTTAAGAGTGTAATTTGGCCAGGGACTTGTTCATTCTTGCCAGTCCATATTTTTTCTCAAGGTGATTGGGATCCACTGGCAGGTGGATTTTTGAGTTAGGGAGTAATAACAGCAGCTAAGGACAACATTGTAATGATGCAGAGGTGACAGACCTGATGTTGCTACCTTAGCTGGCTGTCTGAGTAATTGTGATCATAGGTGAGGACACCATTGAAATCTGTTCATTTGGATCACTCATGATAAGTTTGGAAGAAGACTGTCTTGATGCAAAGAGGTGATATATTTAAAGACTGTAGTCTGCATCACTTGACTAGTCTGGTTACTTGCTGCCATGTCATGGTCATCTTTTGTAATGACTAAAGGCTGCCGTGTGGATCCCTGTTACTGCCATTCCATGATAGAAAGCAACTTTATAGATGAATGAGAGAATGAATGATCATTGTGTACAAATATTTGTTGCTTATTTAATAATGTTCTTTTACAAAATTAGGAATATATGTTGAGTGCCTTTTTTTCCGTTTTTGTCCCATTTTCACCACTGGTCAGCTGAGAGCAGAGCTGTCCCATCCCACAGACGTGAGTAGCATTCTGTCCATAGAAGTTCCCTACTGGTACTGTTGGTAGAGTAGTCGCTGTGTTTTGTTCTCTTGCCAGCAAAGTCCATGGCAACACTGACTCACTCAGCCATTTGATGTGTGCAGTGTAGGGATTACAGCCTGTGTGGGAGCGGCCTACAAAAAGTGACCCTCAGAATAGATTGGTGAACTTTGAATCTTTGAGTGATATGCATAGTGTTGCAGAATAGTAAAGTATTAATGTGTCAGCAACTTGGTCACCCTCATTACATGTTGGTTAAGTGAGGCAGTGTTTTGTAGTGAGGACTTGGGAAAACTTAAAAGTTGAAACCTTGAATATGTCACTGCCCTCAGTATCTTTGAGAATCCTAAGAAAGCTAAGTGCTGACTCATGAGTAAAAACTTTATTGCACACATTCAGCCAACAAGGGAGTTTCTGAAATGTAGTATGTAAAAAAAAACACATAGCATCAAAATGAGATTGCAAACCACAGTCAATTAGTTCTCACTCCTTGTAATTTGATGAAGCATTAGATGTATGGAGTTGTGTAGGGGAGGGAAAGCTGAAGTATGGAGAGAGACGCTCAAGCCACTGTATGCAAAGTAGGTATGTTAATCAGTTTTATGCATGATATGGAAGTACAAACATGGAATCAATCACTAAAATAAGTCTTTATTTAATTAGTTAAAGCCATAAGATAGTATTGAGGTATGGAAGTATTGATGTGATGTGGCAGGTCTGAAGGAGTGGCCATATGGTGCACTGGCTGAGAGGTGGAGTATTGAGAAGTGGTCTGAATGCAATGGAAGGGAATTTAGAATAACATCATAATCATTCCTACTCATCACATCTCCGCTCAAATATTTATTCTCTGGAAATATTCTTAACATTACCTGTCTTTTCCTGACATAATTACCATTCTGAGTGTCAGTTTCCTTGATGATGAGTGAGGCGAGAGTTTGCCATGCTGCTTGGGTACGTGCACTGTTCAGGAGCAGCTCTTGGAATTATCATGCTCGTGTTGTGTGCTTGGTTATTATACTTGCACCATGTTCTTGCATTTGTACTGTTTTACTGTTTATTATATTCTCCCTGACATCACTATAGATACTCTGTCTTTCCCCATCTCTTTGTATCATCCTTTGAGTCTTGGCTATTCTGTCCAGTCATTTTCACAATTAGTGTTCTTTGTCCTCTGTATCCTCTCGTCAGATGTTTTGTTTGTTTTATAATGTTTATATCACTTTTTATTCCATGATCTCAGTGAATTTTCAGGCTATCACAAAAATCCTGCCTTATGGTAGAGAATGTTGACCTGGACTGGATGGCATTATCAGAATTTGAATAAGGTGGAAAGAAAGTATGTGTTTTTCAGTGCTTGCTTGTGCACCTTTCACCCTTACCTAAAATCTGATAATACCATTGTGTTCAGAAGTACTGCCTTTACTTTACCACTTGGCATGTTTTTTTTTTAACAGAGGCTTTATAATTTCATAGACGAATCTACATAGAGTAAAAAGCTATATAAACATTTATAGCTCCATCTCTGAATTTTACTTGCATTAACTCTTTCTATTTTTAGTCTTACTTTGTACAATGCTGTCAAAGTCCACTCTCCTTCTGCTCTCCATTATTCGTGAAGTCAAGTAAGTATTGTGACATAAGTGAGCTAGAGAGATATAAGTTCGGTGAAGACAGACAGACAAACAGGCCAGATTACATGAGCTTATTTCAAGTCCATTATACTACATCTGTGCAGAAACACATCTACTGACAGCTGGTGAGTGGCTGGAAGTTTACTCATTCACTGATGGCCAGAGTGGTGGTGGGGTGCTACAGAGGTGACAGTCAATGGATGGGATGAGGTTTGACAGTGTGGTGGAGAGGAAGTCAGGACAGTTGATATGGTAGTGTTGATAGAAATTATGCTTTGTTATTATTGTTGTAGTACTACTGGTTCAGTTTTTTTTGTGATTAAGGTAACTGGCTATTAACTGATAAACCTAGGCTGCAAACTTAAGGGATGGCATCAGGTAGTTGCCCTCTTCCATGATGTAGCATGAGAGTAGGTGAGTGTGGCAGGTGGCTTGAGTGGTGATGTTACAGAATGACAGCAACTCTGCACTTCTCTGTGTGCTAATGGTTCTACAAGAGCAGGAGGCTGACAACTCTGCCCTTTTGTAGGTGTGTCTGGTTTGTGTTTGTGTGTGTATGAACACCTGTAAGATGTGATTTTGTGATTTTTTTGCCATACTGCATTCATAAATGGGATGTAAATTGGCAAGGTATATAAAAAAAAAAATATATATATATATATATATATATATATATATATATATATATATATATATATATATATATATATATATATATATATATATATATATATATATATATATATATATATATATATACAATTATGGTGGTGGTAGTAGTAGTAGTAGTAGTAGTAGTGCTGATAGTATCATGATTGTTTTTATTATTATTATTATTTTTATTATTATTATTATTATTATTATTATTATCATTATTATTATTATTATTATTATTATTATTATTATTATTATTATTATTATTATTATTATTATTATTATTGTCTCTATATTGAGAGAGAGAGAGAGAGAGAGAGAGAGAGAGAGAGAGAGCATATTGTACCACCATATTTTGGTTGTGAAGCTTGAGCCTTGCTTGAAGGAGGAGGAAGGAGGGGTGCACGGAAGATTACTTCACATTAAATGTAATATTACTAAATAATAATGCTGCTACCTTTACCACTACTACTACTACTGCTCTCTCTCTCTCTCTCTCTCTCTCTCTCTCTCTCTCTCTCTCTCTCTCTCTCTCTCTCTCTCTCTCTCTCTCTCTCTGTTATGATGATAATGATAGTTTTAACAATAACAGTAGCAATGTGCACACAGGCGTACAACTTGATAGTCCAATTGCAGTGATAATAAGTAATAGTAATAAAAGTAACATTGATATACATGTGTGTCTGCAGGTCTTCCCATCTTATCTCTTGATCAGTCTGGCAAGAGTAACAATGAGTGAGTGGATATACCATGAATCACTCTGGACCACCACCTTGCATGCCTGAGTCTATCCATGGCTACCCTTTTGTCATTCACTTTTAAGTAAACAGTATATTTCATGTGTTACTTTTATCATACAGTTCTTTACTAGCTCTTGTATTGATGGAACTGAAGCTCTTGAACTCTTTTCACTATTGCATTGGTACATTCATTAACTATTATAATTATTATCTGTATCTCAAGATGACATAATTTGTGAAAGTTCAGTCTTCATTCATGTTTTCTGTTTATGCTCTTGCTCTTGCCTTTCACATTAGTTAATAGGCTTGTTTGGCTTTGCCTTCTCAGTTTCATCTTTGTTTACATAACCATTTTTCTCTTCACAAGATCAGTTTGATTTTTAATAGTTGCTTTGGAAGCATCTTTTCCATTTTCTGTCTTCCTTTTTAATAAATCTTGTCAGGTTAAATCTAAAAAATAATTTGTTTCTTTGTAAGTTGAACCTGAATAGTGTTTTACATGACACCATGTAGTAGTAAGTCAACATTTCATTTCTCTTTTAATCTGGTAATAACTCTTCATCTCAGATACAATGATTGATTGCAGGTATGTATATCAAGAAGATTTTTTTAGTATCACAGGTAATTTTCACAGCCTTTTCCTTAACAGGTGTAGTGAAGACTCAGACTGCTGTCCCTGAAAGACACCGGGCACAAGGTGAGGCAGTGAAGCACAGTGCGGCTGAGTGCTGACTGCTGTGAGGTGTGATACAAAGAGTGCAGCGTCTTATTTCACTCAGAGCAGGTCACATTCACTAGTGAGGAGTGACCAAGCAACACTGATTTGTGTGTTTGTTTACTTGAATTGCAGTGGTGAAAGTTTTATATATAATTGTACCTTATTTTAGGAAAGGAAAATTAATGACTGCAGAGAGAGAGAGAGAGAGAGAGAGGTAAAAATTGATTGAGTCTTCCTTAATTGCTCCTTTTTTGGTTCAGCATTAATGTGATTGCTTGGAATGAGTAGCAGTGAGCAAAAATGTCTGATTATCTTTAAAATATCCCTGATTACTAGGAATGAATGGCAGTGAGCTAAAATGTGTCTAATCTCCTTTAAAAGCTCCCTGTTTGTTGAGGACTGTCATGATTACTGAGTGAAAATTGATGTATTCTTTAAAAGTGAACATTTATATAATCATCTTTACAAGTTCCCCATTGGTTCAGCACTAATATGATTACTAAGAATGTGCGAAAATGAGCAAAAAATCTATGTAATCTTTTAAAGCTCCTTACTGATTCAACATTAAAAGCAAAAATTTACCTTGTCATCTTTAATTATCATCCTTAATTACTAGGAATGAATGGCAGCATGTGAAAATGTTCCATCATCTTCTTTAAAATCACCCTGTTGACTAACCACTAACATAACCAACAGGAATGAGTGGCAGTGAGCGGATCCGTGCACGGCTGGAGCAGATGGACACCCTGGACGAGATTGGCAGTGGGGTGGTGCGGGAGGTGGGTGGTCTCACGCAGGGAGAGTTCACCAACCGCCTCAACTCACTCAAACAGGAGATGATCGAGGCCTGGAACTCTGACCAGCGGGTGAAGGCGCTCAAGATTGGCATCCAGGTGTGTGCTGTGGTGCTTGTGTTGCCCAGGTCAGGTGGTTGGTTTTCTTCTTTACTAGTGGCAGAAAAAAAAAGGAAAGAAAAGAAAAGACAAAAAAGAAAAAACACAAGGTACCATTTGACTCTCCCAGCTTATTAGGTGATTTGTAGTTTTTCTTCATTAGTTTTAAAGTCTTCCAGATTACTATGTGAAGTTTGTCTTTTATCATCTTTAGTTAGAGGAAAGTATTGTTTGCATCTATTTACTCCTTACCTTTGTTTGTGAATAAGGGAAATATTGCCATTGATGTGTGTGGTGTGGTGTTTGTCAGCATTGGTGTGTCCCAGATTACTTGCTAGGTGAAGTTTGTTTTTCTTCATTAATGACAAAAAAAAAAATGCATTGTTTTTTTTTTTTATTTATTTATTTTTATTTATTTTTTTTTTTTTGTCTTCTATCTTCATTACTAAATAAAAAAAAAATGGTATTGTTTGCACTTATCTACTTTATACTTTTGTTCTTTAGTGAGGGAATATTTTTTATGTTTTTATTTCTTTTATCTAATTTGTGAGCTCTGTTCTATTTACTGTTTGCTTGACATCCTTCATATTGTGTTTAAATATTGCAGCAGCAGTCAGTAATTCATTATAATTTAAGTTCTTAAGTATGAGAAAATTTGCATAATGTCCAGTCTTTCAGAATCACTACATATTTTCATGATAATGTTCAAGTCTGTCTTGTAGTTTTGACTCATGAGTGACATGCCTGACCTTACCATGAGTGTAGTAAACCAGATGTATGTGGTGATGCCCCTTGCAGTGTGTGAAGCTGCTCAACCTCTCGGCACCCGAGCACTTCTACCCTAGTAAGTTTGTGTTGGTGATGGACATCCTGAGCACACTGGCTGACCTCGTGTACCAGCGCCTCAAGCAGAAGGCACTTAACGAGAGGTAGGCAGGTTTATTCTCTTAAACCTAAATTATTTAGTATGTATATCATAACCAGTTGACTTTTTAAATTTTATCTATTAATTTCTCTGTCTTTTCCAAAACTTGGTGCTCAGAGCTCCCTCAATAGTCCCAGTTGAAATCTCCATCTACTCTTGTCTCAGCTTATTATCCTTGCACTATTAATCGTTTCACTCTCCCTAACCTCTGTATCTTTCCATTGCTATATCGTAATATTTTGTCATTCCATTTTATGAGAGTGTTGCTTCTACAGCCAAAACATAACTTATTTGTCATTATATATACTCATTGTTATTGTGCTCTTCCATTTTCTCCTGGGGACAAAATTCGCAAAGATGCTTATTTTGACTGACACTTAATTTATCACTGCCTTTTTGCTGGATACAACAAATCTTCCTTAAAAAAATTTACACTTGATTTATTCCTCGTGACAGTCAGGATGAGAGTATTCTTACACAACAGTTCCCAGGCCAGTCAGTACTGAAGCACCTTCAAGGATGGGAGTTGGGGGGATTACTTTTTAACACATATTGGTAATATTGTTTGTCACACAGTTCGCCAGCTAGCAATGCAAGTGTTGCCAGACTGGAGGCGCAGGAGACAGCCCGTAACTGGTTCTACAAGGTGGCCTCCATCAGGGAGCTGCTTCCAAGGTTGTACCTGGAGGCTGCTCTTCTGCCATGTTACTCCCTCACTGATGAAAAGTAAGACCCATACATGCTCATTTTATAATGCATGAAAACCAAATACATTTTACGTATAATGCAGTTCATATTGTTTTTGTGTCCTTTCTTACTTAGTCATATTCACTATTAGGATTTTTTAGATTGTGAGGCAAACACAAAATTAACTAATGCTGTGACTGGAGACCCACAAAGTTTGGCTTTTATAAGAGCAGGTCCCATTGCCAGTTTTAGGTTCAAGTAATGCAGTCATTCACTTGGACCCCCAAATGCAAAGATTCTATTGCCAGTGATGCCTTTTCTCATTTTGAAAGTTTTTAACATGATTGTACAGTTTTTTATCATGTCTGTTCTCATTTGTATTAAGTGTAAATTATTGTGTTCTTTTGTTCCAGAAATAGCACTGTACAATTGATTATTATTTATTCTTATTGTTATTACTATTTTATTTATTTATTTTTTTTTATTTATTATTATTGTGTTTTTTTTCCAGAGAGGGTGAACAAGCTCTGGTACGGCTTGCCCGGATGACCCGAGGCATTGGAGATCCCCTGATTGCTGCCTACACCCGCATGTTCGTGTGTCGCATGGGTGTGGATGTGGTGCCCACCCTCACCCATTACATTGTGGCCACCATTGAGGACTTCCTGCACACTCTCACTCAGCTGCAAGTAAGTGTGCTGGGAGACTCACAAAAACTCACTTGTATTTATGAATTTTTTTTTTCTCACACTTATTAATTTTGATGGACTTTGTTGCCTGAAATTTGCTTGTTAACAAATTAATATACTTCATCATGCTTGTGCCTTTCTTGGAGCACCTTCAGTGAATACACATGCCAGAGCTTGCCAGGAAAGGATGGTGTTCATAAGTGGCAGAATCTGAAAGTTAATATGAACAAAATATTTTTTTTAAAGTCAAGCAGTTAGGAGCCTTATTTCCTGATGCCAGAAAAGTTGTCATTGGCACAGGGCACGTGGCCCGAGGGAGAGACGGACATGAACATGGGGGAGGACAAGAATGTGCTGGCAGCGCGGGTGTTTGCTCCTCCCCTGCAGTGGATGATGCAGTGCCTGGCAGGAAGGGCATCACAGCAGGAGTTGCAGGTTGGTTCTCCTCACACCCAGTAGATCAAAGTTTCTGTCCATCACAATATATTTTTTTCTTTTTTGCTGATGTTACACCTCATTGGGAATAAGACACCCTAGAAAAACCTATTAGACATCCATGACCACACTGTTTATATTAGACACCAACATTAAGAGCAAAGTAAAAGTAACCAATGAAGCTCTTACTACTATAACACTAACTCTTTTGATTAATGAGCTTGTAATTTTTGTCATCATCAGAATATTGTGCGGATGTGTGAAGGAGCAGAAGGCCTCGGCCAGAACTTAATGTTGGCTGCCCTACTCAACTCTTTCCCCAATGACTTTGTAGCCCTCCATGCACTCCCTCTCACTCAGCTCATCGCCTCCTGCCTTTATTCAGGTTAGGATTTATCACTTGGAAAACCAGTGTTATTTACAGTATTGTGGAATAGTGTCTTGCATCTTTTTTCCAAGTAAGAAGTAAGAGAGATCTTAACATGCTATGTAGATAGATGAAGTAAAATGATAGTGTTAATTTTGTAGTTTTTTTGTTTGTGTTGAGTAAGATTCAGCTTTTTTTGTAGGTTAAGACAAGATTTCTAATTGTTTTGTGGTATTATTTCAGGTAAGAGCAAGCATGAATTACTGTCAGCATTGGGGAGGTGTGTAAATAAGGTGCCCCCTGCCCAGCAGCAGCAGCTCTCTCTCCTGAATGGTGTGTGGAAGCTGATCACCCACATTCCTCTCACCAATGACTACCTTGCCACCGCCGGCGTCTGGCTGGAGTACACTGCCAAGCACTTCTCGGTGAGCACTTCAGGTGTTGGGAATTTCCTGTTTGATTTGTAATATTTTGCTGTGTATGTGGCTTAGGTTATTTTTTCTTTATATTCAGAAGTCAAATGTTCAGTGATTTATGATTTAATATTTATACATTAGGCACATACAGTCACACAATATTTTTACTACAATTTTACAAAACAGCTGTCCAAATATAAGAATAAAATAAAGACAGATAAGAAGCTGAATTGCTTAAATATTTATATTTTTATTCTCCAACAGTCTTTTGAAGTGAACACACTTCTTGGAGATGTTCTGAAGCATGTGGGAGCAGAGCGAACCCAGGAGCAAATGCATTACTCCTCCCTGCTCATGTTGGTGTCCACAGCGCTCACCAATTCCACCGATCCCCACTCCCTCTTCTCAATGGTGTGTGTGACAGTTCACCCATCACAGGACATTAGTCACCCCATGCTGATTCTTGATTGATATACTGAGAGTTGTTGGTTTCTTTATTTGTTTGAAGTTTGGCTTTCCAGAACAACTTCCTTGGCCTGCTGAGTGTGTTCCAGCGCGACAGTGTGAGTGCCGGGGATGGAGTGACGCGTGGGGTGGTGGAGGCACTGCTGAGCCACCACCCAGGGCACATCACCGATCCAGCACTCGTCCAGCACCTCCTCACCTTCTGTGGGGCACTGCATGACTCAATAAAGTTAGTAGTTAATGTGTATTGAATGAAATTGCCATAGAGGCACTTAGAACACTGCTGAAAGCTCTATTTTATACTCGTGCTAATATTACAGAACATTTTTCTCTTCCTTTTCCTTTTTTACAATAGTTATACAAGTTTATAAATCAATGCTATAAGTTAACTAAAGAGTGTTTCCTTAATTTTCAGTGCCCTGACAACAGACGACGAAAGACGACAGCTTTCTCAGCTGATCATATCATTTATTCGACAAGTGAATTTTGGAAGAGACTTTGAGCAGCAGCTGGACTTTTATGTCAATGCAAGAGCTGCTTTTTCAAACCTGGACAGTGTGCTGGCTGCCCTCATTCAGGTGAACTTTGGATTACAGCTATGAAATAATTAATATGCTAACAAAACTTGACCTCTAAACTAGACAGGTCTGTTGCAGCTAGGAATCTCTGAAACTAAGTCATAACATATATTTAGTTAATGAGTAAATTTGTGCAAGACAGATGTTATGACTTGTAATAAATCGTCTTGATGTTTGCAGTGTGTGTGTCAGCTGGCTGTGGCCACATGGCAGGTGGTTCACGGCCAGCACTCAGGCAAGACAGCAGCCTTTGTGCGGGCATGTGCTGCCTACTGCTTCATCACAGTGCCCTCACTCACCTCCTCTGCCACTCGCCTGCGACTCTACCTCCTTTCTGGAAATGTGGCCCTTCTCAATAATTGCTTAGGACAGGGTGAGGATTGTTATGCTCTTCAGAAAACTGGTACTTGTTTTTGTTCTTCAAATTTATGGGTATGCAATGCCTGTGTCTCTGGGAGAAAGGAGGATTTAAGAACTTTTAAAAAGCTTGTTGAATGCTGCTTTAAAGAAAGAGAAAATTCAAAGGAAGAATGTGTTAAATTTCAGGAAGTGTTTTCTTGAAAGAGCTGTTGAACTGGAAAGTTGCATGAATAGGACCATGTTAAAAGTGATGTAGACAAATTACTCCAGAGAGCATTTACAAATATACTCTGATTTTCAGGAGATGCTTGCATGAAGGCAGCCATCAGGGAGTTGCTAGAGGTAGCTGGCTCACAAGACACAGAAGGAGGAGGGAGTGTGGCAGACACTCTCCGTACTCTGACAGCAAACTTGGCCTCAACCCTCATTGCCACACCAGACCCTCCCGATGCCTCTCCTCCTCTCTACCTGCTTCGGGGACTCACCAATGCCATCCATTCTTTCCCGTGGCCAAAAGAAACAGATACTCAAGCATTCTTATCAATTACATTATTACATGCACTCTCTGCTGCATGTCAAGATGATTTGCCTTATCATATTCACTCAGGCAAGACTGTGTGGTTGTGTTCTGTTACTGTACATAATTGTATACATTAAGTACTTTGTCATCCTTATTTCTTCTAACTTTAAACTTTAGATTTAATTTTGAAATGTCATATTTTTTCTCTGTGCATAACACTCAGCACAGCTTTCCATTATTCTGCTTATCATACCTTGAATCTTTTAAAGAACCAGTTTCCTTTCACCTTCGCAATGATGGTAGTAGGTTAAGGATAACTTGTCTTAACTCTCCCTTAGATATTCTTTATTCTAATAAAGTATACCTTCTTTCAGTTGAGGGTAATGATGCCTTGTATGGTGGAGATCCACAGGTCTGCCAGGAAGCAAACTCACTGTCAACTCTACTCTTACAGGACATTGTCACTCATATACAGGTACAGGTGTAGTACAGTGAACAGAGACTGTCCCTTTCCACAGGGACCTGACAGGCCTAAGAGTGTGAATGATTTGCCTGGACCACCCTGTGTATATGGGATTACCAGCCCGGAAGACAGATGACTATGGGTGACATACAGTAAAATCCCTCTTATCCAGCATTCGAGTATCCGGCAGCTTCAAGTATCCGGCACATTTTTCTCCCGAGCCTTAAAATCAATAAAAAAATCAATGTGTACTCATAAAATCGACTAAAATTCCCACGCGAGGCATACTTTGTCCCTTCGCCACCGGAGCGTACTGCTTTGCGCAATCCGCAGCCCACTGCACTGTGTTTACTCAGTGACTCAGTCCCACGTGTGCACTGTTTATCGCCTGACGCCTTCATCATGCCTAAAGTTGTAGAAAAGAGGAAGAGTGTTGTGCTTACACTTAAGCAGCTGATCAGATCAGCTGATCTTTGTTATGGTAAGATGCGTGAGTGTAGGGTGGTGATTGAGGACATAATTTCACTTCTATTCAAGTATCCGGCTATATTCAAGTATCTGGCATGTCGGCGGTCCCGTCGATGCCGGATAAGAGGGATTTTACTGTACTTGAAATGGGAGAGATGTGCATGAGTGGCTTCATGCAGCTTCTGTGTGTGTGTAATCATTCATGCCTGAGAGAGAGAACTGGATGTGTTCTCAGGAGATAAGTATGATGAATTCATCCATTTTCAAACTTGCAGAGTCTTAGTGGCGTGCATGAGAAGCGGTGTGGTCCCGTGGCCCTGGAGCTGTTCTGGTGCATCGTGACCTGGGCTGACCTGACAGACACCCACATGATGAACGTGGCCACACTCATGTGGTCATACATCATGAAGTTCATTGCCTCTCAAGTTGTGGTGAGTAAGAGTGTATTGTTAAATTGTCCATTTTCAATAAACACACAGTGGTGGTGCCTTGCAGGATGAGTCGTAAAATCACATAAATTGAAGATCAAGTTGGAAATGCTGTGTGATAAAGTGCTTTTAATAATGTTATGGTTTTGAGGTCAGGACACTTAAACAGCACATGCATGTGGCTGCAGTCTCATCCTGCATTGTCCAGTTAATTGCTGCAGTGATACACCATGTTCTTTAATTTCATTATATCTTGGTCTGTAATAGGAAAACCTAACTAATTTCATATGGCAACAATGATCAGTTGTACATTTTGGGATGGGACACTGTAGCAGCCACTGATGTGCATTCTTCATATTTAAATGACCTGTAACTTGTATATATAAACCATGGCCTTTAAAACATTTGACCATAGAGTGACACATTTTTACTACTTCTGTGAGTATGTCTTTCCTTATGGGGCACCCTGTAACACAAGTAGGAGCTAAGCATGTCATGATAATATAATGCATCTACCAACCATATTGTTTCCTGCCAAGCACAAACTAAAACTTTCAGTTGATTTTGAGTTGTAGTTGCCTTCTTACATAGCTGCCTTAACCATGATTTTGTAACAGTTACACTATAAAACCTTTCTAAGTCAGCATACTGTGAGGAGAGAGAGACACTCTCCATACAATGCTTATGAATACTTCCGGTAATGTTTACAATATTGATATAACAAATATTCCATACAAGGTACTCTGGTCACACACAGAGGGCAACACTGCTCTAGCCAAGATCTGTGATTGACTGGAAGCTTTGTTGAGGTTCTAACACACACACTGTTTTCTCTGATATTATACTTATTACTTGGACTGGTGCAGTCATCAAAAGCAAAAGAAAATTTGTTATATCAACTACAAAAAAATTTCATAGAGGTCAGTGTGTCATTGGAGCATTACAATAATTGTACAGTCCAAACCACAATTGACATGCAGACAAATATTTATGTCTCCCTCCCACCACAAATGTTTTTTTATCACGAAAGTTAACACAAACACTTAGGTTTTCTGTCAAGCCAACAATGGCTTTGGACAGTACTATAACAATAATATAGTCAACTCTGATCTTTAGAAAAAAATCGAACAAGCTTCCACCCTATCTGTATCTCAACTGGAACAGTGTTGCCCTACTTTTATACTTATTATAAATTAAACCAACATCAACTGAAAATTGTGCAGTGTCCTGTTCCCTATAGGTTCTCTGTGTGGACTATATACAGCCTGTCCAGCCTGAGAGAAAACCATCTTCTTGAGTACAGCTGTGTTGTGTATTTTAATGGAGTGAGATCAGATTCAGTGTTGACTGCAGAGTGGTCTAATTCATTCTTTGTTGCTAATGCTGCCTCTCCACTGGCAAATTGAGAGTAAAGATTAAGGCATTTCAAAAGCTGTATGAAAGTGGGAAGCTAAAAGTGAAACACCACAATGAATTCACTGACAATTGGTTAACTGCTTTTGTTCTGAAAAAATAAATGATGAGAAGGCAAGCAGGCTGAACATTATTGTTTGCTTGTAAAGGACTCCTGCATGTGCACTTGTGAGTGTTCCTTTATGTGCATTTGTTAAATGCCAGCAATAAACACACGAGCTTATCATTAACAAGTGATGCACAGACAGCAGGAGTCCCATGTCTGCAAGGTATTCATTAATTCAACCTTCTTGCTTAGTTTCTTCCCATTTCATATAATGCAGAAAATAACTGAAAAATTACCTTCAGTACAAATTAGAAGAAATTATCTTTCATTTTCCCCCTTTCACACATCTTTCCAACCTTATTTGCCAGTTTCAACCTCTCTGAATTAGCCGCTTGTGCAAGCATAAATTAATCGAATAATGGGAAAAAAAAAAAGTGTGTGTGTAATATTTCTTGCCATTTTGCCACCACTGACCTAAATCCTGAATCAGAATGTCCTTTTTTCTCCTCTCCATCATCTCCAGTGAGTGTGTGAATTGCAGATCTTTGTCCTGCTTGTTCCTCTTTCCTCAGCATCCATCCTCTCATCTTGTATTTACCTGAAATTTCAAACTCTTAACTTTTCTTCTCTCTAGAATACATCTGATGGTTCTTCAGATTATCAGCCACAAAACTTATTTCAATCATAGATTTATTTATATCTAAGCTTAAGTAGATATTCCATTAAGCAACTTTCCTTGACTAGATTCTTTACTTTTCTAGTACTGAAAATAGAGGAAATGGCAAACCATGCAGTCTAACCCAAAGCAACACATTATAGTCAAATCCTGTGAATGTGGTTGTAAACTCAACTAGAAGTATGTCCTATCCCAGTCACACAGAACATTAATTCAAACTACAAGAAAATTTCATTACACAATATTTTACATCATAATCTATTGGACCCTTTTTTTCCTATTCCAATTATGTCAACTCCTCCCTCCACAACAGCTATTTATGTAGTTAATACCTCTATCAACAGATCTTTTTATACCCTATATAAATGTGTACTTCCTCCTATTTTCCATGCATCTACTAGTCATTAGTTCCAAAACTGAAAATATAAAATACAAACTACGAAGAATGAGATTAACTATTGATACTTATTTTCCCTGTAGAAGCAAGTCCGAGAGCTGCTGATGAAGCAGTCCTCCTATGGCAAGAAGGGTCTCCCACAGCTGATCCAGCACTGCAAAGGATAACGTGTATTATTACTCTCTGCATCCACTCCACATCTCAGGAGATTATGTTGATTTCATCATTGTATATTCTTCATTCATAGGGAAATGCTGTGATAATTGTTGTTAATTTTGTATGATTTTTGTGTGTAGAGAAATTATTCAATCTTGTTAGTATCTTCATTCCCATCTCATTATATATTAACTATTCTTAAGTGCCAATCTTTAAATAAATTATTTCAAAGGATGCTATAATTATTATCATCATATGCTTCCCAGAAGGTTTACACAAACTTACCCAGCTAATCTACTACTACTCAGAACATACACTTATATGGTATGCACAAGATGTTATAAGTAATGGAATAAGTTAATTCAGCAACAAATATGGTATATGTACAACAAGTTAAGTAATGGAATAACTTAATTCAGCAACAAATCAGTAATCTAAGAATTCAATCCTACACACTTCTGGGCATATTATACACTTCCAGATCAATGCAGCTTAACAGTCTGCATTACTGACTGATGTGCTCAGTCTAATGTCTGCTCAATTCTTCACTTGTAGGCTTTCTCAAAACAACAACATGACATCCTCTTTTTCAGTCACAGCATGCATCATGTACAATAACACCAGCTTTACATCTGCCTCATACACAGGCAGCCCAAGGTTTATCTGTATACACTGTGAGAACACTTGCTGGGAGATCCATTCTGAATTCCTTCCTCCCTTCCCTAACTTGTACTAAGCAGACACCTTTCATTCCATCATCATCACACACATTCCTCATGTAAATTATGCCATTTCTTGTAAAGTGGATTAATGGTTCTCAAACTGCAATGATACCTATGACAACTGCCACAATTCCTCTAACAGACAGAAAGCTCAGATCTATACTAATAGATCTGTCAATTAAATGATTGTGATAACTGTACATATTTGTTCTTGTACAAAAATTTAATATACACATTTAAATGATATCTTGGTTTCTTAAACCTCCACCACCCTTTTTTTTTTTTTTGCTAACCCCTAAACTCTCATGGTCATTCTTGTGAAGCACCCAAGACCACTATAAAACACTGCTTGCATGGAAAACCAAAAACAGGGCTACAGAACTATTGAAGAGAATATGCACAAACATATTTCAGAAAGTTATAGATGGTGAGAGAGGAAAGAAATAAGCAGTGAAAGAAAGTGTTACTTAGCAGATAAGCAAGCAGCATATTCAAGTTGCAAAAATGAGACACTAATCCCCATAACTGCCTGGACTCAAGAAGCAGATTGCCTGGATGAGGTGGGTAAAATCAATCTATAATATTGCAGAAAAATTTAAAACCAATTACTTCTTCTGTGTATTGATTTGTTAGAATTTATGATTTATAAGCAAATTATCAGTACTAAAAATGGCAAAAATAAAAAAAATACACGAGGAAGTCCGCTTAAAATTATTCAGAAACCTTCCCTATGAATAGACAGGACAATGCTGTGGCCAGGAGGGACACGAGGCAGCTCTGCTAACACCACAGAGGGCAAGACCAGTGTTCATGCCCCTGCTCGCAAAGTGCCTTTAGAATTTTCTTGTCCTTTTCATAAAGGGCCACAGCATGCATCATGTGGTGACCCGAGTTGTATGGGTTGCCAAGGAAACCCAAAATCGTGTCCACAGCTTCACTGCCTTCCCCAGCATGTGGCAGCTGAGACCACGTGGGCAACACACAGTGGTGAACATCATGAACCAAATTTGAGTTACAGCAAAAGCTAACAATTTCTCACCAGGTTGCAGTCACCATCTATATCATTTCATCATAATAAGATTCACCACATACAAATGATGTGTTCCACTCATACTGCTCTCTTGTTAAAAGCATTTCATCTCATCAGGTCCTCTAACTACCTTCAGCCTCCCTCCCTTCTCTTGCTATCTTCTATTGCTATTTTCACACTAATTGTTCTTCTAATTTTACAACTGTATGCCTCTCTCCCTTCCACTGCCTTGCCAGTAATTTTTCTCATCTTCTGTGCACCTCTTTAATGCGCACGTATCCTCAATCTTTCATCCATTTCACTAGTACACTCTGCAACCCCTGCCTGCTCCTGTATTTCCTCCTCTCTATGACTTGAACACTTTCAAGAACAAGGCTGCAGGACACTTCTCTTGCATAATCATTAGGGAACTTCCACTTATTTATTTATTTATTATTATTATTATTAATCTTATTTATTTATTTATTTCATTTTTATTTATTTATTTATTTATTTATTTATTCATTTTTTTTTTTTTTTTAGCTGCATCCTTTTATCCAGGAGGCGGGTGTACTGTTACTATCCTTGCGTGCCCCACGGGTTTATCAACAGCCTCATCTAGTGCAATCCCAATCAGGGAGTTGTGGCCCATCCTAAGTAGACTGCACCAACATTAGCAAAATTAATTTCAGGTAGAATAATATCCCTTTCTAATAAAGAAAGAAACACTGATACTCTCATTGGTTCACTGCTTCTGTAATTCGATGGCAGTTGACTGTCAGGCAGCTTGTGAGTACTGAGCTGTAACAATCACACGACTGAATAGTGAACTGGCATCCAACTAAATTACACCATGTTCGTGGGTCGTTAGTAAGCTAATTACGTGGTGATCTGTTGAATACACCTAAACTACATATAACAATCATGATTATGCAGATTTCTTAACCATGATTTCCGACTACATACTTTACTATCAATAATAATAATAATAATAATAATAATAATAATAATAATAAAATCATGGTCAATGCGCAGTTCCTGACTTTTCCTCCGCGTTTATAGAATGCAATGAGTCAAACTTTCACCTGACATGCCGCCAGAAATAAACAATAAAATGATGAAGTCACTATATGGAAATTATTAAAACCAAGGTAATTTCCATAATCCCCAACGGACGTGTAATTAGCTATAACACTTTGGTAATTACAGGGGGCTCCGATAGCAGGGGACGCCATTACTACAGTCTGACCTGAGATACTAAAATAACACCAGAAATACAAATAAAATACTCACCTCACTCTACGCCTTGACAGCGGCCTCGCCTTGCCTGGGTATCGCGTCTTCCCTCTGCTGCACCACTCCCTCCTCCCTCCACGGTCGCCTCCCGTCCTTCGCCCAGCCTGTCTGACCACTACGAAGCATTAAGGGTTCAGCTGTGGGGTTCTCTGCTTCAGTCTCACTAGTTCACTGTTTCAATGTCTCGTTTCGTACTTATGTGATGATAGATGACTGTTAGACAGCTAATGAGTATTTAGTTTTAACTATCACACGATGGCCACTCCAGACTTAATTGGCGTCGATAAACAATTACAGTTCGTGGGTCGTTACGAAACTAATTACCTAGTGGCAGTTGGTTGTTAAGCAGCTAAAGAGACATGAACTATTTAAATAATCATGATTACACTTTTTTCCAACCATGATTTAAGAGTGGTTCTTGACTTCCTCTACATGTATAAATAACAATGCGTCAAACTATTTTCATCTGACACGGCCCCAGAGAGAGAGAGAGAGAGAGAGAGAGAGAGAGTCTTCTTTCACTTCACTCCCTTGTGATGGTGGCAGTGGTTATCACAGCCAGCCTTAATCAGTTAGTTGTTTGATCTAATATTGGCTCATTGGTTTTTATTCTCTCTCTCTCTCTCTCTCTCTCTCTCTCTCTCTCTCTCTCTCTCTCTCTCTCTCTCTCTCTCTCTCTCTCTCTCTCTCTCTCTCTCTCTCTCTCTGATTTATCCATTTAAGAAAAAATGTTCAAACTATGTAGCACACGAGAGAGAGAGAGAGAGAGAGAGAGAGTGTGTGTGTGTGTGTTAACGAACTTGTCATTGTGGAGGTAGTTAACAAGTGGAATCGCGTTCACTAATTCACTTACATAATATAAAGGCGATAGACCTTAAAATCCGAGCCAGAAGGAAAAGAATGAATGTCATGAGGAACCACGGCGAGAAAATGGATGAAAAACAGTCATGTCTTTCACTCCACTGAGAATTACGTATATAACCTGAAAACTGCACAATCTAAAAATAAATAAATAAATAAATGAATAAACAAAAAATAAAAAGAAAATAGATATGTGGAACTTTCTAGTCACTGATGTTTCAAATTAAGTCCTTGACGAATGTGTAGGAGTAGTAGTAGTAGTAGTAATCAGATACTCGCAATAATACGTAGCGGTAGCTAGGTAATCAAATATTTGCTACTGCATTATTATTATTATTATTATTATTATTATTATTATTATTATTATATTATTATTATTATTATTACTATGTAGTAGTAGTAGTAGTAATCATCTATTATATCTGTTCTGTCTTTATGTGTGTGTGTGTGTGTGTGTGTGTGTGTGTGTGTGGCAGTATAGACATGACCAGTTATCATGGCAGTGCAGGGCATTACTACGCTACCTACAGCACCACCAAGTTATCTCCAGCCCTGCACGAGTGTTAACTACCATTTGTAAGTTATAAAGTGGCGTGTAATATAATTAAAATTTACTCATTATATGATACACCTTACTAAAAACAAACAAATAAATAAATAAATAAATAAATAAATAAACTCAGGATATCCAGTTAAGTAATAAAGACAGGACAGACGCCTAGTATAAAGAAAACATCCTCATCTTACCAGCCACTTATTTGATTACGAACACAACCACCGCCTCCTCTTCCTCCTACTCGTCTTTCATCAGGACACTCAGGGATGCTGCCATTGCTTTGCAGACGCCCAGAACTCCACACTACTGCTTCTCCACCTCGTACGTGTCTCTGGCCTGCGCTCTTCCTCTTCTTGTGACATTTTGCTTTGTGCTTCGTTTGTCGCTTCACTCGTCTGTAACACACCTTCCTGTTCTTTCTCCTGGTTTATTTATTTTTCTCTTATCTTTGCATATTTGTATTCTTCACTCCTTCATCTACTTTCCCTACTCTACTTTTTTAACATATTGCATTTTTTTTTATTTATTATTTATTTCTCTCTCAATCACACGAGGCTTCCATCTCACCAAATGAGTGCTCCAAGCTTCATGTCCTTAGCACGCTCCACTTTTCCATCCCTGCTCATTCAGTCAACTGTTTATGTGATCTGTTAAAGTACCGGTGATATTCAAAGTGTAAGCTGTTATCTCATTACATCCCCGGGGTTTGCAGGGCGTGCTATGTATTCCCACAGTGGCGCAGGAAGGATGTAATGGTCAGAAGGGTAGATTAAACTGATAATAATTAAGGACACCTACCATACTGTAGTCTATTACCCTCTTTTATCTTACTTGATGTTGATACTCGCGACATTATTTCTTACACTATGAATGTAAAACTAAAAGCAGCCAAACAAAATATATCAGAAAAAAATATTGTTGCGCTGCCAGGTGTACATAATGAGTATATTTTGTGTGTTATATTGTAGGAGGCTTGGAAAACAGTGGCAGTAGCAGCATACTCGCCATCTAGATGCCTACACAAAGGAAGATCCATTTTAAAAAAATCCACTGGTTATTTTTGTTTCCTGCTCTTTGAGATGATCGATAGACTCCCGGCCAGACTTCAAGAGATGACGGAAGGCTGCTTGTGAAACTTATGAGTTATAGGTTAATATGTACAGTACCTCCATTAGATTATTCGTTTGGCCCTTTTTCTTTAGGAACTGGCATCCTAAGTGGGCACAACAGTACAGGAATGTGGAATGGTGCACACGCCAGGGCAGGGACATGGATGGACCTGTACTTGAAGAGTGATGACTTCTGAATGAGATAAGTGATTTAAGTGGGAGGGGAATGAAACTAGAATACTCACCATTCCTACAACTTTAATGGAACTGAGGCCTACATGGATTGGCTTGTTAGCTGCGTGCACCGATTAAATACCCAACCACCACCACCACCACTACCAGGCTGCTCCCTCAGTACAAGGGCAGGACGTCAAGGCTACAATGATGGCGATTGTAAGGATGGCACTCAGGCTCACTAAATATGACTTCCTCCCGCCCAGCCAGGGGGAAGGAAACATGTTAATGAGGCAAGAAGAAATGTTAATAAAGGGATGTTGATGTTAATGTTAATGAAGGAATAATACTGGAGAAAGGAATTTTAATGAAACAATAAGAAAGGATGAATGACGGATGTTTATGTAGAGATACAGACAATATCAACACAGGGAAGGATGTCACAGCTACGGAGTGGTCATAGTTGTGATGCTCAGGGCAGTCAGGCTTAGCAGCAGGGCCTCCTCACTGACAGCAGGAAGGATGGTTGGTGATGGAGAGGTCTGGAAGAGTCTAACCAGAGTGAGCACGGAGGCACAGTTCACCTTAAGACTGCAAACTTTCCTCTCACACTTCCAGGAATGTCAAATATTCACCAATTGCTTTGTCTTTTTATTTCATAAATCAACAAATGATACAGCACTCTTGAATATTTTTGAATGAAAGCTTAATCATTTATTTGTGTATAGTGGAACCTCGACTTACAAGTTTAATTCATTCCGTGACGGAGCTCGTAACTCGATTTGCTCGTATGTCAAATCAATTTTCCCCATCAAATTAACTGAAATGCCATTAATCCATTCCAGCTCCCCCCCCAAAAAAAAAAAAACACCCCTCCTATTTTTATTTATTTATTTTATTTTATTTATTTTATTTTTTTATTTTTTTGCTTTATATAAGAAAAAGGTATTTATAAATAACAAATATTGTATAAAACCATAATAGAACATAAAAGAGAATGTAAAGAAATAAACTGGTAATAAAGCGTACTTACTTTGGGGGACGACTTGGGAAGATGCTGGTGGAGATGGAGGGTGGAGGAGATATGCTTAGGAGATGTTTCGTTTCGTGCTTTTTCGATCACTTTCGTTCGCCATAAACTCTATTGCTTACTCGCTAGCCGAGGTTTCACTGTATATGTATATCTACCATATGAAGCAAGTATTTTAAACTATTATACATCATCAAAACAATTAACTGAAATTTATCTTAACATAGCAAAACATTACAATACTAAAAGACTAAAATGATAATCATAACAGCAGTCCCCACTAGAAGTTCAGTAAGGCCCTGAATTACCGACACAACACAGCAGCACCAAGCAATTCAAATGTCCACACTGTTGGGGTCGTAGTACTCCCGGTGCTTGCTGCCGATGTGCGCCTTGAGGTTGTCGCGTTGGTTGCAGCGATGGGGGCAGTAGGGGCAGGCGTAGGGCTTCTCCCCGGTGTGGGTGAGCTGGTGGCGTTCCAGCTTGTAGCGCGTCTCGAAGGCTTTAGAGCAGATGGGGCAAGAATGGCCACGGCGGCGCGCTGCAGCAGTAGGTGACGTGCCTCCCCACACTGACAGAAGCTGGTTGAGAGAAAGGCATCATGTTAGCTCATTACTGGCATGATAAGGATAGTTACCATGCATGCACACTATTCAAAAAAGTTATTTGCAAAACATAGAATGAATAAATAAAATAGATAAATAAAAAAATAAAATAAATAAAATAAATTAATAAATAAAAATAAATAAATAAAGTAACACAACATCTAAATATTGGAATACATTTGGTGATCAGTTTCTGACTTTCAGGAAACATGGATTGCATTGCTGAAGAGACACTGCAGGAACACAGTGCAATGCTGTGACAAGTATCACTGTTTTTTTTTTTTTTTTTTTTTTTTTTGCATATGTTTTCTTTTCACTCACACTGATGTATTTTTAAACAATTTGCAGTTTTTACTTCACAATTTACAATATTAGCGACACTTTTGTAGTATCTTAATAATGTATGAATCAGTACTTGTAATATAAAAAAAAATTACAAAAAAAAAGAAAAGGAAAAGTAGGAGGAGAGGGAGAAAGAAATAAGAGGAAGACAAGGAAAATGAAGAGAAAATAAAAAAGAAAAGGAAAGGAAAATTAAGAAAAAAAAAAGACATGAAATTGCTAAATAGACAAAGTAGACAAATAATAACATCCAACATCACCACCTTTCATTGTAGTTCTGATGGTATGGCATTATGCAAAGAAATCCAAACCCCAGTCTTCCCATCCTTCCCAGCCCCACCAGCTCCATCAGCCTCCCCAGCACAGCCCAACCAGCACAGCCTCACCAGCACAGCTCTCCTGCCCCCACCACAACCTCACCATCACAGCCTCCCCATCAGAGCCCCACCAGCACAACCTCCCAACACAGCCCTTCCCCCCCAGCCTCACCAACACAGCCCCACTCCCCCCATCCTGACCAGCAGAGCCACCATCCTGACCAGCCCCACCAGCACAACCTCTCCTTGGTGGTGAGCAAAGGACATAGACAGCAAACAATTGTGGAGGGAAATTCTCACTTTAATATTGCAGGTGAGCTGCAATGTGCACCATATACCACTTGGCACATCACAGCAACACAATATATATATATATATATATATATATATATATATATATATATATATATATATATATAACATAGCAGAAGCAGAATATACCTTAGCTTGTACACACATCAGAAAATATATATATATATATATATATATATATATATATATATATATATATATATATATATATATATATATATATATATATATATATATATATATATATATATATATATATTACTAGTATTCAAAGGAAATTCATACATTTTACTTTTTTTACTTCTGATAGACAGATAGATAAACTTCTGAGAATATTCTGTAAGGTTTTTTTTTCTACACTGGTCCCAAGGTGCTCCAGTAACAGGGAAGAAGGGAGAGAAATAGAACCTTACACAGTAAAAGATATATGTGAGAAGGCTTTACAAGAGCAGTTTCCTTGTAAAGCAAACCAAACCTATTAACATCGAGGTTATTCTTATTTTACTTTCTTCATAACAATCAATGTGCAGGTTAGACCAACAGTGAATAATAATGAAACTTACATGCATGAAAAACTATGGAAATGATAAGGTGTGGGAAGTGGATGCACTAACCCTCACAGTGCATCCTCCCTACCACACTTGAGTTATGCATCCCTGTGATATGTAAACACGCACATCCTCCCTTCAAGACAACGCAGCAAACATTCTGTCTGCTTAATGTATACAGGAAGAAGCTCATATCATGTTTCCCTCCAGAGTATGTCATCCAACACCATTCATGCTATTATTTCCTTGGATGTACACTTAGATTAGTTTCTTTCTGTCACTTACAGAAATGACAGGTCTTTCATTGCTTCAGTGTCTTATACTGTCTTTGCTTCACTAGTTAAATAGCCTCTGTCATTACTTTCTTCACTTCTTGAAATTGGTGTTGACAAGAGAAGCAACAGTCATCAAAAACTCAAGGTGAGAAAAGGAACTTACAAAATTAATACAACAAAGTGAATATGACACAGAACACCAGGAAAATTTCTTTTTCATACTGAGAACAAAATCATGTATTCAGGTAACAGTCTACAACATATGTCACTATGGTTTGAAAATTGTTCTTCTTGAAAAAGCCATTTTTCTTTTACCTTCTTTACAGTAAACAGAACTGGTGTGCTGCACGCCACATCCAGACATGACAGACGCATCATGTTGACAACACCAAAGTGATAAACACCTCCACCAAAACACCAACACACATTTTTCCTTGACAGCCAGAAACAGTCTCCATGGGTGAGCAGTGAGCTGTTTCCTCCGACTGTCTAACATACAGTCTATGTACGTGATAACATGATACTTGAATTGAAGGCCCTTCTATATCTTGGAAAAGTCCATTCTCTCCTTGGTTGTGTAACTTATTAGTGATGAAATGCAGACATAGAAGCAAGAAGCAAGTGCTCAACAGTAACATTGTACTCTACCTTGAGAAGTCTGAAAAGGAAAAGTTCAGGAAGGCAATACCATCTGGCAGCAGAGGGTGGAGGAATGGTCTCAGACAGTGTGTGGAGTGACAGTCTTCCCTACAGGTCAGTGTCGTGTCTGGTTCTGGCATGGCTGCGCAGTCTGGCTTTCACTGCGGCTCGGTACGGGCAGTACGGACACGCATAGGGTTTCTCCCCCGTGTGAACCCTCAGGTGCTTTCTGAAGTCATTCTTGTGGTAGAAGTTCTTGTTGCAATGGTTGCAGATGAAGCGATAGGGTGAGCCAACCTGTGGAGAGAGGGAGAGTGTCAGGCAGCTGCCTCAGCCACGGCTCAGGTGTACATTGCATTCAGAACTGTATGTATGTATGTATGTATGTATGCTGTGTTGTACAGAACATAAGTTTATTTTCTTATATATATATATATATATATATATATATATATATATATATATATATATATATATATATATATATATATATATATATATATATATATATATATATTAGTAGTATGTTTCGCTTGTAGATTTCATCATTTCCTGCAAAACAGTAAAAGGAAACATCTCATGTCCTTTTTCTGTAATATTCACGTCTGGGTTGAGGAGGTTCATGTGATCAGTTTCACTAGTGGAGGTGATAATGAAATATAAAGCTTGCTTTACCATAGAAGGGTCATGTCAATAATCCATGTGGACAAGAACAGTTTATTGGAATTCTTCACATACAGATGAATCATCATAAATTAGTAAGTAGAGGAAATTGCATAACTACATTTCAACACAATGAAGACGTAATACTGGCAAGTCTATGTGAGGGAGTCTGAGTCTGGCTGGTCCTGGCGCTGGTGCACTCTGTTGATGTGCGTCAGGACATGGGAGCGGCGGGAACCTCGGTATTCACAGTGTGGGCACTGGTGCGGCCGCTCACCAGTGTGGGTGCGCAGGTGCCGATACAGGTTGTGCTTCAGCCCAAAGCTCTTGCCGCACAGGAAACAGGTGTGGCCTGGCCCGGGCCCCGAAACAGTGTACATCTGCAGGTTGAGGGGCGCCAGGGACCGCATGCCAGGGTGGGTGTCTGGGTGGCCTCGGTCCTCTGCTTTACAGATCCTCTGCAGGTCTGGCGGCTGGCCATCCCTGGCCTGCAGTGTGGTGTCAGCAAGGGAGGCGTCCTGGGTGGTGGGCAAGCGGTGGAAGCCCCGGCGATGGTGAGAGTGGGAGCTGCCTACGTCCTTGTCCACACTGCCCTTACTCTGGAAAATGCATGAAGTCTGTGAGTCAGTGTTGCCACATGACATCTTAACAGTCTTAGTCTTAGCAGGAACATTAATGTGCTACACTAATATACTAAGAGGTAATAACATTTGCATCCAAAACTAGCAAATATGATAAACTAAGTGCAAACTATTACATGTAGTGTGCTGAATAAGATATTCTACAGAAACAATAAGTTTTTTTTTCTGTTTAGTGCAAACATTTCAATATTCAAATGAACATAACATAAATAACAGAAGCCTTTGAACACAATAGTATAAAAAATGGATTCATAAAAGGATGACTGCAGATTTATTTTAGATCATTACAGTGTACATAACAAAATAAAAATCCCTTGTTATTTTTGCCATTACTGTTGCTGCTGGAATAACTTGAGAACAAAACTCAAGTATATGTACAGTACAATGGTACTCCTTTCCTTCAATAAATGTACACATGATGTAGATTGTTTGAGGTGTGTTGCAAAATTATCATCCATGTCTTGTATCAAGGCCTAATAAAATAATGAAAATATACTTCATAATTTCAGTATCTGAAAAACCCAATATGGAAGTAGTTAAAAAGTTGCAAAAAAAAAAATAAATAAATAAATAAAATAAATAAATAAATAAATAAAAAAATAAAAATTCCTTGATTCATCAAAATTATAAATTGCAAGTAAAGAGCAATGTAAGAAGTTTCATATAATTTGCTTATATGAAAAGTTACTGCTATACATATAAAGTTACTGCTGCACAGAAAGTTTTGGGCATCATCTATATACAATATTTGCATTTTATTTTTGAAGGAGTAGCTGTGAAGCAGCTGAGGCAGTGCTACCACGCACCACCATTCACTGCACTCATCTCCTCCTTGTGACACAACACCACACAAAATGACTTCAAAGAGGTTGTTTCCTTAGTCCTCTTCATGATGTCACATCACAAATGAAGATATAATCATGTAGTTTGCTGAAGCTTTACCCAGCAGTAAAAATAACTCTCCTCAAGTAACAATTATCCCAGAAAATCATAATCAAAAGTCACAAAAATAAGCAAATTCATTTAATGACTTTTATTTTATTGATCTTTGTCCACTAGCTCTCATATACACTAATGTTTTCACTCATTTATAAATCCACTTCTCAGGTTAAACCAAAAAATTAATAAATAAAAATTAAGTAAATTTAAAAATCGAATCGATGGTTGTATTTAGACATGTGTCGCCGCATTGTGATCCGCTGAGAGCAATGGAAGGAGCAGTGCTGGCAGTAAAACTTCTCCCCTGTGTGTCGCCGCATGTGGGTCTGCAGCACTGGCTTCTGTGATGCGCGGTACGGACACAACTCGCAGGCAAATGGTTTTTCTCCAGTATGAACTCGACTGTGTCGCTTCAATTTCCATTTACTGGGGAAACACTTGTCACAGTCCAGACACTGGAACCACCCCTCCCTGTCCCTGGTGGGGGACGTGTCCTGCTGGTCCACCAGCTGTGACGCCAATGCATCCTGGTACTGTGGTGTCTCCAAGCAGGCCACAAGACCTGACGGCCCTACTGCCTCCCCATAAGAGTGTATCCCTTGATGGTGTTGGCTAAAGCTGCTGTGTGCTGGTGTATGGACGCCTGCCCCCTCCACACTGCCCCACGCCACCTAGGGAGAAGAAAACAGGGCAATCTCAACAAAAGTTCCCCAGTGGCTCAAGGGGAGAGTCAGATGCTATATGACACAATAAAATGTACAAGGACACCAACCACCACTAAATCCCCAAGTGCTTTATGGAAAAACCACCATTATTTGGAATGAGATGAGGGATGTATTAGGAAACAATGCATGATGATCACCAGACTCTGTACCCATAGGGCATCATTTCACCAGCAAAGCAAGGATGAAAAAAAAAAGTAATTGATTTGAGGTTTTTAATAAACTTATAAAAAGTTTTCTCTTCCTGAACCATGCACTGACTGGTGCAAGACAATTCAGTGCATCTCACACTCAGTGTCTCCCACACTGAGGCACACTGCTGCCTTACCACATGGAAACTCCTTCCTACAAACATCAGTTCACACATAACACAAAATAAACACTATCTTACAATGCTTAGGTAAAAAAGAAATTAAACTAGGTCTTTTCAGAAATGGAAGTGATCTAGCAACTATGTGTGTGTGTGTGTGTGTGTGTGTGTGTGTGTGTGTGTGTGTGTGTGTGTGTGTGTGTGTGTGTGTGTGTGTGTGTGTTTTCACCTAACTATAATATCCTGTGCAATGGCTGTGCTACATTTGTGAATGTATATTCAATCAGACTTTCCTTTAGTTGATGTGCATTTTTTATTACTATCACCTCTTCTACCCCATTCCAGACATCTACAGTACATCTATGGGAGAAGTTATACTGCTTGAAACATCTTCCCTTTCTCAACTTTTTTTGTGCCCTCTCATACATCCTGTCTCTCCTTGTCTCAGCAATCAAAGATCTTTTTTTATCTAATTTTTTTCAATGCATTCATTAACTCACATACAGTAACATAACAAAGCCTCCACTCTCTTCTTTCTTCAGCTGTATATGTGTGCTGCATAATTATATCTAACTGTGCTTATCTATTTGTATTGAGTCAAGGTTGCTTTGTACCATTCTTGAAATCTGAAATCTTTGTGTGTGTGTGTGTGTGTGTGTGTGTGTGTGTGTGTGTGTGTGTGTGTGTGTGTGCAGTCATGACTACTGTAGCACATTCAGTGGAAATCAAACATACACTTTTTTTGAGGTAACATCACAACAGTCCTCTCTTTGTATGCAACCTCTGTAATTCCCTGCACACCTCCATGGCTCAGGTCACAAAGCCACACCCTGCTCGGGACACTTCCTCCTGGCTACAGCTTTGTGATTCCTTTAGTATGTAACATAACTTGCAAAATAATTGTTCTGTATAAATTACTACATCAATTATTTCCTTCCCAGTTTTATTTAGGTAACTAATAATTATAAAGAAAATATGTAGAACACAAAGTAATAGTAGTAGTAGTAGTAGTAGTAGTAGTAGTAGTAGTAGTAGTAGTAGTAGTAGTAGTAGTAGTAGTAGTAGTAGTAGTAGTAGCAGTAGTAGTAGTAGTGGCAGCAGCAGCAGCAGCAGCAGCAGCAGCAGTAGTAGTAGTAGTAGTAGTAGTAATAGTAGTAATAGTAGTAGTAGTAGTAGTAGTAGTAGTAGTAGTAGTAGTAGTAGTAGTAGTAGTAGTAGTAGTAGTAGTAGTTATAATAAAAACAATGTAATAATAATAATAATAATAATAATAATAATGATAATAATAATAATAATTAGAAGAAAAGAAACAAAATGATAATGGTAATAACTATAATAATAATAATAATAATAATAATAATAATAATAATAATAATAATAATAATAATAATAATAAAAGATGACATACTGTTAAAGTGACAATAAAAGTACTGCTTAACTTCACAACACTAAGTACAAAACATTAGAGAATGCATAGGTTGTCCTGCCGAGAGTGAGAATGAGTGGGGATCAGACAGGTGTGGAGTGGTGGATGAGGAGGTGGTGCTTTAAGGAGGTCTCATAAGTGTGTGGCCGGAAACAGTGGGGGCAGGTGTGCGGCTTCTTCTCTCTGCCGTGCCTGGTGAGGTGACGCTTCAAGTTGGCAGATTTGGCAGTGCAATATCCACACTGGGAACACTTGTATGGCTTCTCCCCAGTATGAATGCGGATGTGATTCTTTAGGACGTTATCTTGTGCTGCTCGATAAGGGCAGAAGGAACAAGCAAAGGGTTTCTCTCCAGTGTGAGTCCTGACATGTCTCTCAAGCTTTCCTTTCTGGTTGGAGGAGTAGGGACAGAAAGAACAGGAGAAGCCTCTCTCTTTACTTTCCTTGCCTGAGGCGCCCTGCGTGTTGCTTCCAAGCCCACATTCTCCCGACACCTAAAAAGACAAGAAGATATGCCCAAGTCACTCCAAGGTGCATCAAAATCTTTATAGTCAGATAATACGGATTCAGTTTTCCTGTTTTTGTGTTGGTGTATTTGTGTGTATGTATGTTTGTATCTTTTGTTATATGTCCATCTTTCTATTTAGTTATTCTGTTCAAGTGAAATATTGTACCTTGCCAGCAAAATAAATTGTGGCTTGAATATATGCACCAGGACAATGTCAACACACTGAACTTGTTGCAAAACCTTCATTGCCAATACGTCTCCCTTGCAGCCTCAACCAACCTTTGTGTGCATAAGTTATTTATTGTCACAGTGGTTCTGCAAATGCTGCTGCAACAAGTCATATCTTGCACAGTGGTAGGGGCAGTGAGGGCACGGAAACTCTGCACCAGCACTGTGTGTGTGCATGTGGTTTTGGAGATGAACCTTCTGTGATGCCTTGTAAGAACACAAGTGACACGCATAGGGCTTTTCTCCACTATGAGTTCGCAGGTGCTTCTGAAGGCTAGTTTTCTGAGTGGCTCGGTACGGACAGACGGGGCAGGCAAAGGGCTTCTCTCCGGTGTGCGTCCGCCGGTGACGCTCAAACTCCCACTTGGTGGCAAACGCTTTGTCACAGTCTGGGCACTTGAAGTGTTTGATGGCGGCCACAGACTCGGCCCTGCCACTCTCTCCCAGGCCCCAGCCGCCGCCCCAACCACCCTATAAGAAAAGAAAGTGGCGATGTTGGATGTTGTTGTTGTTCTCGTCAGTATTGCGTTTATACTACACAACTATATGCACTAGAATAACTAAATTACTTTTATGTATATACTACATAAGTACGTACAATAAATAAGCTTTCTCATCTACATGAACACAAGCACTATCACCAAGCAGAGAAATAGCACGTACTATTACCAACTGATACGTAAAGGTACTAAAACAGAGAAAAGCCCTTGTCCACTTACTTACAAGCAACATATGTACTGCTTCACAGACACGATGCATTGCCTCCATTCACCAACAGTTTCTATATTTTAAGCAAGGGCAGATATATATATATATATATATATATATATATATATATATATATATATATATATATATATATATATATATATATATATATATATATATATATATATATATATATATATATAAGGTAAATATAAATACTGCTTTATCTTTTCAATATTCATCAGTGTATTTTTTTCCAAACTGCATAGTTAAGAGTCATGTGTTATGTTCTTTTTTATTACACATATATTTATTTACAGGTATCAAATACATAATTGTGATGAGATTCATTAAGGACAGAACATATTTCAGGAACAGCTTGTGATCCTTCCAAACCATCATACTCAAGACTATGATTATTAGCAAAACTTCCCTCTCACTTTAGCATCTTCTTCCTCTCTTTAACAATGTGAAACTCATCAAGTTTTGCAATTTTTTATATTTATTTAGTTTTAATCACTGTAATACCACTGCCTTCCATTTCACACATGAGCAACACACCCTCCTGCAGTTGTGCTGAACTTCATGAGGTGGTTAAGGCTGGCCTGTTTCAAATTAGGATGATTTTAAAAATGATGGTGGCAATGATGATGATGATGATTACTATAAAACATGAGACATAAATTTCAACTTTATGACAGCCAAACAATATTGCCAAACTGAACACAACTGCTGCTTGTGTCCAGTACTTTCCCTCACCTGGCCTTGCTTCTCATCTCAGTCTCATGTTTATTTCGTATACTGAAATGCAACAATGTATTCTCATCTTTATTAACACTTATTTACCATTAGAATATAATATACATGTGATAAGTGGCTGGCTACCATCCTAATAAAAACTGTCCACAATTATATCCTTTTAGCAATATGACTGAATTAAATATAATAGCCTGATTCTGCTTTCAGAACAAAAGCCGCTAAGTACATTATGTTCATAAATATAAAGGAAAAAAATAAATAAATACAAACTTGCAACATGAAGAAATACAGCACACAGTTTTGATATGGCATATTAAAAGGCAAGAATTTAAGTTCAGGAGCCTCTCTTAAATGCACCACAGCTTCTACTCTTTAGCGTCCATATTCTGAAACAGTTTTACATCACACCTCCATTTCTTTCAAAATGCTCTAGTTACAGCTACAAAAGTTTTTAAAAGTGCTTTTATAGTTCTAGTGGCAGATTAACAAGATTTCTACATTGTTAACAGGTGAGACACTCTTAAGAACCCAGCTAATCATCTCTGCTGCCTTTGAAAATAGTCAGGATGAGAGAGCAGTGTTTCAGAATACAGGCTCAGTTTGCATCACGGTGTTTGCTCCTGATGTGCCGGTACAGGTTACTCTTGTCACTGGAGCGGAGGGGACAGAACGGGCAAGCATATGGCTTCTCTCCACTGTGTGTGCGGAGATGCTTCTGCAGACTGGTCTTTACTGTGGCTCGGTACGGACAAATGGGACACGCGAAAGGTTTCTCCCCTGTGTGGATCCTGTAGTGTCGCTCCAAGTCTACCTTGTGGGCGAACCCCCTGTGGCACTGAGGACAAACTAAGTGCTTGCTAGGTTGCAGTTGCTCTTGATTCCTGACATTGGAAGGCAAACAGTCGCTGCCCTCAAACCTTCCTGGCCACAAAGCCTATAAAAGAAAAGAGCTTTGATGGTAGTTTGCCAAGGCATGAACCTGTTGGTTACACATTTCACTATACATTTTTGTTTTCTGTGACAAGCTTACTAATATTTGAGACTAAAGGCAGCAAGATGATTACTCAGCTCACAAAAGACAGTGAAGCCAAGGTTATGAATGAGATGGTCTAGCTAAGAAGCCAAACATCACACTGAGCTGCTGTTCTCTACGTGATGTGGTCACCAGTCTGGCTTGCATCACATAGAGGTGAAAACTAGTGTGCTTTACAGTATTGGTGCCCGATTACACAAACTCTGAACCAAACAAATAAGATAATAACTGATAAAAGAATATACTTAGATTCAATGTAATGTTTTACTAAATGTATCACTGCAATGTGTGAAAATTAGGGAAGTGCTTTATGGAGCAAAAATTACTTCCCAACTCTGTCAATTCTCTCATGCAATTTGTGAAAGACTAGTTAAGTTAGCAAGATAATTCCCCATCTCCTTCCCTGAAGTTTGTAGATACATGTGTAGCCGGTGGATGAACCAAGTCCTGAAGACCTGAAGACTCATTCCTTGCACTCAGACATGAACACATCACACATTCAAATACCACCTTTGCTTTTCTGCAGTAGTGCTGTATAACAGCAAACAACTTTCTCAAGGTTCAGTTTCTCCATACAGCAGACCCTTGAAATAATACAAAATTAAAACTTACATTAGATTTATTGAAAACAACACTTTATACAAATATGTGACAAAGAAATTCATCATCTTAAAAATATTTCAATTACTCCAAAACTGCCTGAGAAACAGACTAACATAAAGTTGATTTCTGATGATGTTTTGAGAGTGACTCATAGTTCTTTCTGACCTAATTCAAGGATTTTAAAACTTTGCCTGTCATTTTATATATATATATATATATATATATATATATATATATATATATATATATATATATATATATATATATATATATATATATATATATATATATATATATATATATATATATATATATTACCAAAAATAGTCACATTACACTAATAACCAGAACACATTACAATATAATAAAAGGTAATATATATATATTTTTTTTAATAATACTATAAGTCCTTGTTTAGTGTCATCCTTGAAGTTAAGTCACTTTCAGACTTTCTTTGTACACTGAACTCCATTGAGCAACTCCAACACTGAGGCACAGCAGTGTCTCCTGTCAGGAATCACACTCACTGCCTTTACATCAACAAAACAATTTAATCTCACTTAGACAATATATAGCATATGTGAATACTTCATCCTTTATTTTGTACAATACAAACATGAATTGATGAAGAAAATCAATGGTGAACAAATGAGCCCAGACCTGAGCACTTGGCAAGCAAGAGCACCACAGTCCCAGCAGTGGAGAGGGATTGGTTGTGTTTCTGTGACTAGAACCTCTGACTCCTTACTGGAGGACTGTGACTAAAACCTCTGACTCCTTCCTGGAGGACATGTTCTTCAACCCTGAGAAGTTAAGATGAGGACATGGACTCTGTTGCCTACAGTCCCCAATCATTTTTGCATGTGTACATGTTATGGAATATTATTTATATTAAGATTTCCTGGATTTGACAGAAAATAACAACACTGTTGGCATAAATGTACAGTTCACATGCCATACTGAAATCCAGGCAATTTATTTTGATGTAGTAAGATATGTGACTGAGTCTCAGTTCTTTTACCTGAACTTTTCTGGAAAAATGACTCCAATTCAGTTGGAAAGCAAAAAATCCAGTGCATCTAAAGCGTCATGATCAACGGTGTCTCCTTTTGATGTGCCTGCGAAGGTTGCTTTTGTCCTTGGTGCGCAGCGGGCAGTGGGGGCAGGCAAAGGGTGCATCCCCAGTGTGAGTCCTCATGTGGATGTCTAGAGACCCTCGGTAATCATAAGACTTGGGACACAGAGGGCACTGGAAGAATTTGCTGATGAGAGGTGAGGCATGCAGCGGTGCTACATATCTGGCTGATATCTGAGGAGAGATGAGGGCGGGTAAGTCTCACTGACAGAGGAGGTATCCATTAGCTGTCTGATGCACACTGTCTCTGTGATTACCATCCATGACCTTGAGTTCATGTTATGTCCATAGTCTTGATCCACAGAAAATGGTACTCTGTCCTTCATTAATAACTCTTTGATGACTACAATCTAAGTGAAATAATGATGAGTTCTCTACACAATGATCTAAATATATAGGTTTTACAAAGGCTTGGGAACAAGTTCAGAATTGTTGAATTTTTTTTCAAAATCCATAAGCATAGCATTGTTCCTTGTAAATCAAATGTGTGTTGTCCCTTTTTCACAACATGCCAGGGAACTTTCAAATTGCCATGAAGAACATGCATCATGATGGTGGTCCCTTACTTATATGCATATTAAGAGCAGCCACATTCAGTACCTTTTTATTTCCAATGATTTCTGTTAGCTCAAGTCAATTTACTTCTTCTGAGGACTCTGGTGTCTTGATTTTATATGCCGCTGAAGGTTACCCATCTGTGTTGCCCGATATGAACAAAAGTTGCAAGCAAACGGCTTCTCTCCAGTGTGAGTCCTCTTGTGTCTCTCAAGGTCAACACTTCCGTAAAAGTTCTTGGAGCAAAATGGGCACAAGTAATTGCGAACCATAGTGGGCATCTCTGGGAGACTGGTGGAGGTGGAGACCTGCTGTTGGTGCGGGAGTGGCCGTCCTGGGGTGGAGGAAGACAGAAGGGACTGCAAGGGTGGACGCCTCACCTGCTGGAGAAAGAGCAGGTCACCGTCTGACTCACTGTTGAGTATTAACTGTAGCTTACATCACTAGCCACTCCTCCTCAACAAGGACGTGGAAAAGGGAATCCAGGTGATACTCTAGGGAAAGTTTCCAGACAAGATATCCAAGTGTAGCTGTAGATAACTGGGAGCAATTTTCTAATGTTTTCAGCTTCCTGTTATATTAATTATGTAACCAGAGAATAGTTTTCTTTTATTTTGTATTGATCCTTTCAATTGGAAAAGGAAAAATAAATAAATAAATAAAACATTTGCACAAGCAGAGTTATGATAATACTTCCTCTGGTATGGCTAATGTAATATGTTGTTGATCTGAACTCATTTTGATGCAGACTATACCCAAAGCTTAGAAATTGAATGATGTAGCACAGGCAATCATGAGACAGCTGCAGTATTCACATTCACTCCTTGAACAGTAAGGATATAAAACATCAAATAATACCAACCACTTTAATGCCTTTTCTTGTAGATTCAACAACTCTGCTTGTTATGATTACAGACTTAATCCAAATGTTCTCTTTTTTCATTTTCTGGTCTCCATGATATTCCATGAGTGATGCAAACACCAGCATCTTTAAGGCATTACCTCCTCTCTTACCAGGGCACTCCAGAGCTGAATTCTTCATTATAACTTTGATTGCTCACAAGTTTGAGCATCAATATAGACTAATTAACTCTTCCTCCTTCACAAACTGATAAATCATTGATCAAGATCCAGATTATAGATTTTCTTACAATTTTGTGAAGATTAAGAATGGTGTGAGGACCAAGCTGACTTGGAAGGACCTGCCAACTGCCTGAGCTGTGAATGTGAAAATGACTTTCACAGGACAGGGGAAGGTATCCATGAGATGATGATGAGAGAGAGAGAGAGAGAGAGAGAGAGAGGAGGAGAGAGAGAGAGAGAGAAGATGAGTGAGAGAGAGAGAGAGACGAGAGAGAGAGAGAGAGAGAGAGAGAGAGAGAGAGAGAGACGAGAGAGGAGAGAGAGAGAGAGAGGAGGAGAGAGAGAGAGGAGAGCGAGAGGAGAGAGAGAGAGAGAGGAGGAGAGGAGAGAGAGAGAGAGAGAGAGAGTGAGAGGAGAGAGAGAGAGAGAGAGAGAGAGAGAGAGAGAGAGAGAGAGAGAGAGAGAGAGAGAGAGAGAGAGAGAGAGAGAGAGAGAGAGGATGCAGTGTGCAATAGATGCATTTTCATCTAAACCAAGTTTTCCCTAACTATTTACTTAAACCAATGTATCAACAAAACACTTAGATAAATATTGCTTCTTGACAGCATTCACCCAACTATATGACACAACAATCAAGTTTATGATGGGAGCAATGATTCAGCTGTGTTCAGAATAAAACCTCTTTCATACATCCTTCCTGGCCTTACTGAGTCTGTACGTTTCCTGGACAAGGCCAGATGTTGAATTATATTTATGGGAAACAGGTTTAATCAGATGGGAATATTGAGAACTGAATGTGTTCTTTTCTTGGCCAGAATCCTATGTCTCCTCCACAGGTGATCATTGAGGTGCTCCGCGCACGGCACTATAGGCACAGTACTGACAACTGAAACGGCTTCACCCCAGTATGGAATGCGGATGTGTCGCTTGAGGTCACTGGTCTGCTTGAAGGTGGACCTGTAGCAGTAGGGACACGTCAGCGCCAAGCCCTCAGGTGTGGCCTAGAAGAGAACAACCAGAGTCAGTCTGCTGCCCCTCGTGTTCTCTGCACTAATCTAATCCTCCCTCATCTTCAACTTTTTTCTCTTATTGCCATCATTAATCAAAATGTGAACAATATTCATTACTGCTGGTTTCTTTGCACTTTGGAAGGAAGATTTACTGAGGCACCTTCTGTGGATAGATAGACCCAAAGTAAAATCCTGGAGCAAATTATCTTTTTCATAAAGCCGCCACTGAAATTGTGATCCTCAAATAGTCAGTGTCAATACAATCTGCTTGGTCTGCCAGGTGGCTGCAGCAGCTCCAGTGTTGTACTGGTAAATGTGTCCAGTACTTTCAAAGACTATGTGCAGAAGCCTTGCAAATGCTCACCAAGCACAAAGCATTCAGCTTCAAACTACAGCTTTTTCCATTTATATTCCAGAAAGTAATGTTATTATACAGGGAAAGTTTAACTTTTTATTTAAAAATTTACTATCATATATAATAAACAGGAATTTACAGTTATATGGATATAAATTTGTCATTTAATTGAAAAATAAGCACTTTCCATATTTGATCATGTCACTGTATGTATCATGAGGCTGTTCAAACACTATTTTACAAGTCATTATTTGCTCCACATTTGAGTGGATCACTGTTAGGTGTGATGCAGGCAACAGGAATGGATGCACTTCTTTGCCACTGGCATTTCACCGAAAGAATCAAACTGCTGACTCCTCCAAGTCTGTCACTTCCAGGTTGCCGTGACATCACAACCTTGGCCACTGAAGACCCTAAAACACAACATTCACCATGCAGTCACTAAAACAACAGCTGCAATCAACAAATATTCCATTCATGCAATTCTGTGGTTCAGTATTTATGGTCTATGGATTCTTTAATCCTTATTTTCAATATTCTTCAGGTTCACAATTTCCCAAAAGGTCCAAAATTCATATGAGAATTTTCTGCAATAGCTTATTGTGGAAATGATTTAAACACATTGCATAAACTAGCATATCTGCAAAAGGGATACTACTTTCACTCTTTGATGAAATACGGTAATATAAACACCATGTAACAGATTATCAGCCACAAACCTCTCTTGTGATACACACCATTTTTAACACTAGCTGAAATTTTTTTATGCAAAAATATGATACTGGTAACAAGGATTATTTATTTTCTAGTAGTTTTATAAAACAGTACTAGATACTTTATGGTAGACAAAAACAATCCACAAAGTAAATTATTTATATTGCCATAAAACTTAGAACAAGAATATCCTGATACTTTCTCAGTCATGAATCACTTTTTCCACAAAGATGAGCACCTACAGTACGCAGCAGCACACGGCAAACCAAACACCCACCTCTACCTCTCGGCCTCAACACGCAAAATGTGGCACAATTGTGTGGGACCAGTGTGATATTGACAGGCACACACAACACGCTGTGCAACACTCAGTTCCCGTCCCACAACCACAAAGGGCACTGGCAGCTCTAACTCAAGGTCCAGTTAGGATTGGTGGCGCGTCGCTTGGCCCTGGAGACCTGGCCGTGGCGGCGCATCAGGTGGTCCTGCACGTAGTCGCTCCTCCCAGCAGAGTAACTACAGATGGGACACTGGTAGGGCTTTTCTCCCGTGTGCCTTCGGATGTGACGCTTTAAGTCACTCTTCTGCTTGAAGGTTGACCTATGGCAGTATGGACAGACCAGCGGCTCCAATGCCTAGAACAAAACAAGCCATGGGTTACCTGGGATTCACCAAATATGCAGTTTCAGGCACGGGTTTTTCTGGCAATGTTACGCACCGGTTTTCTGGCAATGTTTTTCTGTGCACCTCTATGCATCTTCCCAGGTTGGTTAACTTCCTTAACAGTGAAAGCAAGCTGTCCCTATGCACTGTGCCATTCATACCTTGAAGATGAATCAGATACATCCATGGGGCAAGTTACAGGATTTTTTGCATATTCCTTCACATACCTACTTATACATAATTTTCTATTTTTTTTGTGGGTACAGAAGATATAAGGATCATTCAGAAGTTCTTAAGTCCTTATTCCCAAAATTTTGTTATAATTATAACTATTTGGAACCACGGTACACTACGGCCTTTTATATTAATGTACATCATAACATCATCCTCCTTTCCTACACTGCAGGTCTTAAGACTCATTAAGAGAGAGAGAGAGAGAGAGAGAGAGAGAGAGAGAGAGAGAGAGGAGAGAGAGAGAGAGAGAGAGAGAGAGAGAGAGAGAGAGAGAGAGAGAGAGAGAGAGAGAGAGAGAGAGAGAGAGAGAGAGAGAGAGAAGAGAGAGAGAGAGAGAGAGACACACTAAGCATTTGCAAGATGCAAATCACCACCACATAGATTCATAACAAAAGTCAACACTTGGGGAAGAGTGGCTTTCCTGGTCCACCATGAAAGAGTTGGCTGCAGGATTCAAGAGGGGCAAGAGCACTACAGATGACAACAGGTAAGACATCAAAAACAAAACCATGTAGTACAACAGTGAATAAATGGATGCCAAGCATTGTTAATTTAAGATGAAACTCAATTTGAGCATGGACTGCAAATCCAAAGCCTATGGTGAAGGCAGGACTATGCAGCTCCTGGTTTGAGGCTGGTGGTCCTGCCATGGCATCACAACACGTCACCCAACACACTGTCACTCCGCCCACCACAGTAACTGCAGTAATCTGTGGGGCTTCTCCCATGTACTTTCCAAGTGATGGCTCAATCACTCTACTGCTCATACTTTACGATGAAGTAAATACATCCTTTAAGTAATCTGCATACATTAATATATATATATATATATTATATATATATATATATATATATATATATATATATATATATATATATATATAAATATATATAATATATATATATATACTCGTATATATATATATATATATATATATATATATATATATATATATATATAATAGATATATATATATATATATATATATATATATATATATAATATTATATATATATATATATATATATATATATATATATATATAATTTTCTGTTTACATGGAACAGAGTATATGAGTACTCTTAATGTGTCTTGGTTATATAAAACAATATCCTTACTCCCCATAAAGTTTTACACTATTAATATGGTTGCTTCCATAAATGTTTCAGATGCTAACCTCAGGGAACAGATTCATGTTGCTGGCCACACCAGAATCCTCAGGATTTTAACAATCTCTTCACAGTTATTAAACTTGCTACCATAGTATTTACTTATATTTTAAGGGAATATTTTGATCAAAAAATAAAATTTTGATCTTGCCCTCACTCTCTTCTGATAATAGCATGATAACTTTTACAACTGCAACTTTAAGTTAGGACTTTATACAGTAAAAACTACTTTGTTTCCTGAGCATTTATTGATCTTAATATCCCAAACAAAACTGTAAACTTCCCAGAATTATCTGAAACTTTAGAATGTACGTCTTTCTTCTAGGTAATGCAAGGCTGTAGGCAATAATGCTGAGGCAAAACCACAAAATAAGAAAATTTCTTTATTACACAACAGTGGATTCCATAATTTCAATAAATATCCAAAAATCTTTTCCAAAAATGTTTAACCTCTTCTGAACAAGTACATATAACTATTGAAGCACCAGTTAATGTGACTCAACCTTCCCTAAAAAAAAAAAGTCAAGAAATGCAAGATCAATCTTCCATCCTTAAATCACTGGCAAGACAAGTTCCCTCAGTGAGAAGTGGTGTCATGGTGCCGAGTGAGAGCCTGGATAGCTACTTAAAGGCTGTGTCTGGGGTGTGTGTGTGGGGTCCATGTTAAGGAGAGGCGGAGGGTGCCGCCGGCGCATGTGATCCTGCAAGTGAGTGGTCCTCTTGGCGCGGTACGGGCAGTGGGGGCAAGCATAAGGTTTTTCTCCTGTGTGGATACGCACATGGCGGCGCAGGTCGCTTGTGCTCAGGAAGGAGACAGCCCGACAGTAGGGGCACAAGAGTGGGGCAACCTCCCGTTGACGGTTCACCTCACAGCCCTACAAAGAGAACCAGACAAGGGTGTTACTGGCTAATGTGGAGGAAGCATCTCTAATGCTGTTTTACTGTTACATGAGCCCTTTTTACTATTCACACTGCCACACATTACAGGAGAACCATTACTGCTTCTGACACTTACATCAGTGAGGGATGTTCGTGTGTCTGTGTGTGAGCGAGTGTGCTTGAATGGAGATGAATGTTTTCATCAGAGGTTCCCAGAACACAAGTTTCATGTCAGTTTTCCTTCCAAATGTGGAAACCTTTCTTTCATTTTTCAATGATAATGTGTTGTATACATAAACTGCTATGTTCTATTAAAACAAATCCTATTAATTTACCTCATATCATAAACAGTAACAATCAGTTCACTTTTTGTTTCTCATGTGAACATCAAGCTCCAGGTTCTGAGTTAAGAGAAGCTGGCTATCATATTCAGGTTACATTCGCCAAGGCCACAGAAACACCTCGCAACAGAGCCTCATTAACAGGCGTGTATTAGTGATGCATTCTGAACGAAGGAACTTAACTTGCCATGCTAACTATCAATTTTTGGTGATGGAAAATAATAATTATCATTCTAATTTCAACCAATGGTGAAAAGAACATACAGCCAAGAAAACAACTGTGCAATGTTCATAAACACTTTTCATAACTGTCAATTTGTAAATGTTTGTATTATTCTATTATAGGCTGAACTACAAGTTCAATATTTGGTAACACACAGCTTACTGCAAGGACACAGGAAAGCTGTGTTTACGCTTTATGTGAGTGACAACATGGGCTTTCTGAGTTGCACGGTATGGACAGTGAGGACACACGAAAGGCTTTTCCCCAGTGTGAGTCCTAATGTGTCGCCTCATGTCCTCCTTCTTGAATGTGGTGTGGGAGCAGAAGATGCAGGTGAAGCGTCGTGTTGACTCCTGCCCACCCAACACCCTTACCTAAAAACAAGAGACCATTGGAGGCGTTACACAGGTCTGAGGAACCTACAGCTCACATGACCACTCATCCACAAATGGTCTCACTGTGCTCACTATCTCTTACAAAGATGATGTGCAAGAATTAGAAATTTTCTCATCTTTACTTTAGGTGTTTCAAAATTCATATTAACGGTTAACTTTGGTTGGGAAATTATTCAGAATCTTTAAGCACCATGCTATTTCGTGAACCTTGATTCAGGATCAGTAACAACTGCTAATCAATCATTTTTTTCCCACTGTTCATTTAAAGATGTTTTAATGAGAAAGAAATGATTCCAACAACATAAGCTTACCTCTTCACACCTTGTAAGAGATGCACAGGCCAGCCAACATGAGGGTTATCAGAAGGCAGCTAACACCAGGTTCTATCATACTCATTTTTGCCAATAAAGTAAACTGAAGAGATATGCATCAATATCACTATGTTATTCATACCCAATCCCAGCAAATGAGATCAAATATGACAAGAAAGATAACATACAAAGTTTCCTTCTTTTTACATCACTTCAGGATGCTTATCAAATTAAAGCCACACATCAAATAACACACCCAAGCTTTAATTTTTGCCCTGCATGAATAATAAAAGCATTTTGAAGTTACTACCACATTTCCATTGTCCTCTTTCAAACTCAGTAATTTTCATAAAGAGACAGCAAGACAAAACATCCAGCTACAGATATTCATCTTCAGGTCACACAAAAGCTCTCACAAATCTTTACTGAAAATGGAGAATTTAACATTTCATGTGCATACGATAAACATTTACCATAACTCAGCTTATTCATGATGTCATCTTATGAGTTTAGACAAAAGCAAACTGACAAAAAACTGAAGATCACAAAAAGCAAAATGTGCAAGCAAGCTTGCTCCACAATCCCAGAAAATGAGTGAGAACTTTCCTATGTTTCAGCAGTTTTTTTTTTCATTTAAGGTTGCTGGGTTTGAGGTTCCCAAGGGCCCATATTGTACCCAAACGTGTCTTCTGAGTGTGGCGAGCGATGCTTCCTCTTGCAGTGCTCCTCCACGTGAGCTTTCCTGCTGCCTCGGTAGGGGCAGTGCGGACACATGTAAGGCTTCTCTCCAGTGTGGGTCCTGATGTGTCTTGTCAGGACCCCCGACTGACGGAACATTCGGCCACAGAAGGGGCAGGTGGGTGAGACAGGTTGCTCACTACCCAGCGCCCCCAGCACCACCCTGTCCAAGCTTCTCCGATCCTCCACCTACAACAGAGATGCCCCTGAGATGCTGTGCCTGTCACTTCATTGGTAACTTCTCACCCCTTCATGATCCACAACATGAACAAGACATGTCTACACATCTTTACTCAACAAGGTTCATGGCAACAAATCCCCAAAACTGGCAAAATGTATCCATGTAAAAACTGAGTTGGTGATGGGGAGAGAGAGAGAGAGAGAGAGAGAGAGAGAGAGAGAGAGAGAGAGAGAGAGAGAGAGAGAGAGAGAGAGAGAGAGAGAGAGAGAGAGAGAGAGAGAGAGAGAGAGAGAGAGAGGAGAGAGAGAGAGAGAGAGAGAGAGAGAAAAATTCTAATTGGTGTTTAAAATGAGTCTTGTATCTAAGCAACATAACCCAAACATTCGACAATGCAATACTATTAACAATATCCCTTAAAATAGAATGTTAAATAGAAATACACACTACTTCCTTTACAAAATATTTGATATGCAGCATAACTTAACAATATAATTACTTTAAGTTTTGCCAAAGAAAATCTTAGTATTTAACTGACAGGGAAAGGGACAAACTTAACATATCTTTATATACTATAAACTCACATTTCTCTTTCTGAAACAACTGGGAAAGGAAAAATGCAAGAACTATACATGAAGAAAATGACATACCAATCTATATTACAAACAGGAACGCTAAAAGGAACTGATATTCAAAACTGCTTCACCAACCAGATACACTATCATAACATATCCTTTCTAATGTCTTTGCAGGGTTCCAGTATAATTCATTCTTCAAACTTCACTACTCATCTACATGTTTGTGGGGGACGGTTATCAAACTTAGGCACGTATGGGTTCTTCCCTTAATACTTCTCAGAATTTCCAAGTCCACTAAGTCAAAAGTGACTGATTTATTTTCTGACAGACTAAGGGAAATAAGCTCGCCACTGAAGACAAAATGCATGGCACTTGGTTCAGAATTATGTGATGAAGGAAAAAAAGGTCTTGAAATGTTAGTTATGGAGAAGAAATATGGAAGAAGAGATATGCAAGGAAAGAGAGAGATCCAGTGAAATAAGCTCGCTAGTGAAGACAATATGCATGACACCTGGATAGGAATATGATGAAGGGTATGACAAAAGTTCTCTAATGTTGTTCATAAAGAAGAGATATAGAGGGAAGTGATACAGCAGACAAGGATCAATTGTTGTCCAGAATTCCTATTTGACTGGGAATTCAGCAAAACACAACACAGATCACCTTCTAAAATTTTTCTTCTTTCTTTTTTTTTTTTAAGTACAACAAAAGATGACACAGATAAGCTGATCATCACTAAGAAAACTGCAACAAATATTATGAAATGGAATGAAGGCACACTGAGGTGAAGGTCTGACAAGGAAGAGGGGCATGGATGGAATTCAGGATGATATTTAATAAGTAACACGAAATAATGAGCAGGAGAGAGAGAGAGAGAGAGAGAGAGAGAGAGAGAGAGAGAGAGAGAGAGAGAGAGAGAGAGAGAGAGAGAGAGAGAGAGAGAGAGAGAGAGAGAGAGAGGAGAGAGAGAGAGAGAGAGAATTTGCATTTACATCACTGAGGCTCATACTGGTTTAGAGTTTATCCAATAGTACATCTATTAAAACTGTTCATGGTGGTAACAAAATGAATAACAAGTCAGGTACTTCTGGTATATAACTAAAGAGTGCTGCAGTGATGTGTGTCTGACGTGCACTGCAATACTTTTAGAATAAAGTTTTCCTGCATAAGCTCTGACACAATTGTAAGACCAGCAAAAAAAAAAAAAAAAAAAAAAAAAAAAAAGCTAGGGGATGTCTTTTCAGTGTGAGCTACATGAGTAATAATTACAGTATATATATTACAATTAATCTTGAGCATCTCAGTACAGAGTAATCAAGTCTGTACTCTTCAATTCAAATTATTATAATGAGTATACATATGATTCTTAAGCGAGTATTTTCTGCTGGAGCGATATGAACAAAGGTGGCAACTGAAAGGCTTCTCCCCAGTGTGGGTACGGATGTGGCGGTTCAGGTCACCAGACTTGATAAACTCCCTTCCACAATAGGGACAAATGTTGCCCTGGAAACGAGTGTTAGGAGGCTGCTGTGTCTCTGGGGGAAGCTGCACCATCCCCAGCAGTACTGGCTGTTGCTCACTTCTGACTGGCACCTACAAGAGAGACCACCACTTAGTTCCATACTTAATGTTGTGGTAAAATTCCTTCTTTCAATAAATTCCAGGCATCCAGTATTTTCTATCCTAAGCCGTGAAACAGACTTTGTCAAAACAGGGCACTCTGCTGTGTAGCCAGACTACAATCACAACACATTACTATCGCAGCATAGCATAAGCGTCTATTATGGTAAATACATGCCACAAACAGCATGTTATTAGAATTTTTCACTCTTCCACATAATGAATAAGAATAAAAATAAAAGCAATTTGCAAAGCAACTGATGTCATACAAACAAAACTGTAAGGCATTGCTGTTCCTGCTGTGCATGGATGGTTGTTAACCTGTGCCTTAGCTGAAAGTTTTTGTTGGCAAGATACGTGGTGGCCTCTGGACAAGTTAAAGTTTCCCAAGCCATAGAACACAAAGTTGCTGTACTTATAACCAATATGTAAAGTACTTGTAGCTCAAGAAGTTGTTGCCTGCACTGGGACTGGGGAGCTTTTTCTTCAGTGTGAAGGACATTTGTACTCATTGTGTGTTGTGAGTAATGGTGTGTGGTGGTGACATGGGTGGTGAAGGGAGTTGTGGGTGACAGATAATGCTGAGTATGAAAAGATGAAAGGAAAGTCTCAATTGTATTTGTGTAATATTATGAGGGAATCAGGAATCAGAAACACATTTTCTTTAATTAGTGCTTTACTGTCATACAAACAAATTATCTGATAGTTATATGCATGAGCAGAGCCCATAAAAGAACAAAATTCAATAGTGATAATGACATTCAGATTTCCACATGTCTGAACCTCCACAGTAACACACTGTTTAGCTGCAGGGCGCTGCCTGGTTCTCCATGCCTGACTAACACACACACACACACATGGTGCGAGTGCACCAGCTGTCTCTGTGAGATGACGCACACTGCACACTTGTCATTACTTTCTAAATTCAATTGTGATAGTATTGTTTTTAAATGCCAGGATGATTCTCTGAGACAAGGAAAAGAAAGGACCATCTCCTGAAACTACTCTTGTAGTGGAAAAGTTAAAAGTAAGTGGCAAATGATATACACATTTCCACTAACTTAATCTTTGAAGAAATTGATCAAAAAATCAATAAATTAACTAGAAAACAATAATAGTAACAATTCAGTGTATTAACAAAATTCACCAAAAATGCATGTGGCTATGCTTCTATGGAATTAAATGATAAGAAAGTCAAGTAAACAAATGAATAATAAAAGTTCCCCAGTGTGATCTGCCAGGCTGTGGTGAGTAAGACGCTGCACCAGGCAGGGCAGGAAGCACCCTTGTCTGTGGCCTTCAGATTCTAACTTCTGTAATTCAATCAAGATGACTTTATAAATTCTAAACCTCCAATCGATTAGTGAATCAAAACTATGAAAAAATTATTGGCAACAATATTTTGTTCCATAAGAAGTTCATAGCATTTATCAAAGACTATTTTTTGCAATTTCATAATGCTTACAATACTAATCAGAATCCATATGAAACCTATGTAACAACAAAGACTCAAATGACAATATCAAAGAATTTTCAAGTTATTTCTTTGGGCAACAAGCCTTTAGTCTTCTCTAGGAGAGAAGGTCAAAGGTGTCTAGGAACATGAATCACACTGAATTGAGTCTCGCGCTGTATGGTCAGAGGTCTTACTGCTATATAGTGGAACCAGACTAACTTGGTGCTTGGGGTATTGGCTGTTCCTGTCTCACACTAGTGTCGCATTCACAGCTGACAGGCCTATGAACACCTCTCTCTCTCTTTGTTCATATTGTCGCCCTTTGCCTTAATTATTCTAAAATTATAAGTTGTTATACAACTGCATGTTTTTTTAATGGCTTTCGATTTGATGATGAAACAACACTGTATATCTTACAATAAACTTGCCATGTGGCAGTGCCTTCCCAATGTCCTTGACATGTGAATCCTCCAGGCCATGCCCTGCTGGCCACTGTCAGGTCAGGTCACTCCAGGGTTGAGGTGGCAACAGCACAGAGAGGTACAACAAACACCCAAAGTATCAAGTTAGTCTGGTTCCACTATAGAACAGTGAAACATCCACGAACTACACTACAGTCTGACGTCTCACTGTTAGAAAGGTGAAACATGCACCTGTGCTTCTTTCAAGACTCATTTGAGGAACACACTCCTGAGGTGAATATACACTTTTCCTCATCATGGAGAGCTGCATGGTTTGCTCTCAAACTAAAAGTCAATTATGTTTTCTGCAAACTTTAATGCCTATTTAAATCAAAGCTTTGGTCATCTGACACAATTTCAGTAATTTCCTCCCTCATCAGTTCTACATAACCACTAGTAAAGAGCAGCATGACAGAATTTACTGTTAAAATAAGCCATGGGATGGCTACTGTCAACAAAAAAATCATTCACTGCCAATGAATAGAAAGAGAGATGATAATAACACACGTTCTACCATTTAAATAGTTTCCTTGCCTACACCTACATTCACAATGTTGCTGGTAATGCTCTAACACTTCACGGCAAGCACTGACCTATTGAATCACAAAAATCACATTCCCTGACTATGTATGCATATATGTATATCTCTAGTTTTCTGTACATAAAAATACATTTTATACTTATCTATTTTTCCTAAATACTGAACCACTGTACAAATGTAGTAGGTAATACACTCATGTATTAAGTAGGAAGGGCCCTGCAATGAATGATACCATCACTGTATGATCAATTAACACAACATGTATGGAAGCTCCCAAAACTTTCTTTGAATTGCGATATGAATAGTGACATATTGAAGAATTTGAAGCCTGCTACCTGACCACACGCCAGGTCGACAAGGGTGGCACGCATGGCTTGGCATTAGTGGTGCTGGTATGCCAATCAATGGCATCATTTGATTGTAAACATCCTCCAACATATCAATGAAGAACCATTACATAATACTTACACTCTATGTTACAGATTATAACCTACTGCAGCATAGTGTATTATGTTACATGTATCTTGGGAAATCATCCCTATTGTGCAGGGCTGCCAGCTGTTGCCACCATGCTTACCAAACGTGTCAAATAATATCATTAATTTTGTCAGAATGTAGACCTCTTCTTTTTAAAGACAATTTTGGGAGCTACTGTACATACAAACCAAATCATAATGTGTTCGTTGGACTCTTACAAAGTAAAAGTATTAATTATCTTTGTATTCCTGTTCATACATGAAGTTTCTCATCATGTACTTTTGTTTGTCTCCAATACCTCACATATAAATGTGGAAAACCTGAACACTAACAAGCATATTATTCATACATGGTATGTACACATATACATTGAAAACACCTTGTTCAAGTAGAGACAGAAGGTCTGCAGTGAGGAGACGTGGAAGAAGTCTCTTCATTCAACTCCACATTTTCATTTCTTATTTGTGTTGGAAGAATACATTTGTAACTTTCAAGTTATTTCTCCCTGATATTCAATACACAAGTCATCAGTATTGTTTTGTGTATCCATTTCAAACCTTTTGAATCATCATAACACTTCACTCTCACTGTAGGCTTGTGTTGGTGCATGAATCTATGACTTGTCAATTCATATATGCAGTGTTTAATTTCATAAAGTTTGCAATTTCAACTATAAAATTTCAAACATTTTCTACTGACTCTTTGTACACTAAAAACCTTCTTTGTAATCTTATCTTTTTTTCTCCCTGTAACAAAACCTGACCTTTCTAATATTCATGGTTTAGTAATTAATAAAAAGAAAAACTGATTATGAGTATTGCCAATCCACTGAATCTAAATGTAATCACTTCCATTTACCAAAACGTAAATTCAGTGGTTTAAGATTTCACTGACAAAGTCCAATTCTTTACAGAATAACTATCCATCATGAAGTTCATATAATACAAATTTTCAGTTAACTAACAATTAAAATTTCCAATATAAAATGTAAACTTTCATACATTTTCTTCTTAAACACATTTCTCACATGTAGAACAAATAGGAGACAGGAATTATCTCTTGCATAACTGAATTCTGAACCACTGGTCTGTTTTGATGAGAAACCTTAACTCAGATCACCAGGCACATGAACTTTGATATCTTTACATTTCAAGCAATTTACAGACAAACACCATAAGTTTTTATAAGAGTGTAGCTACCAAGTGTTACTACTTGATAATAGTGATGTGATTAAAGAAGCCAAAATAACTGTACAAATCTTGAGGTCTTTCATTCACTGGAAGAACTCACTGGAAATCAATCCCAGCTTTAGTGTCATGTGGTGTTTCTAATGTGCTTGACAATTCCTGCTTGGCTCCTTCTGAACTGGTGCGCAAGTGGTGTTTTTGTACGTGGAGCTGAAGCAAGATCTTTTGGTTGGCACGGTACGGGCACACGTGACATGCATATGGCTTCTCTCCGGTGTGTACCCTGATGTGCTTCCTCAAGTTGCCTTTGTGTGTGAAGGGTTTATTGCACACCGGACAAGGGTGGATGCGAGGCGAGGCCTTCTCTGCCCCCCATCTCCCGCCACCACTGCCATTCCCAGTGATGGAGGCACACAGTCCACTTCCCTCCTGCCCTGCCCTCACCACAGAGAGGGCAGCTTGGCTCCTCCATTGCGGCTGGAGGTGAGGGGGGCAGTGCTGGGTTGCTGGGGTGATGACACCACTGCAGCTCACCTTTGGCAGCCCACCAACCACCCTCTGCCGTTGTTCCTACAGGAAAAGAAAACCATCACCCTCACTACACTTTGTAATTTTTCATCTCATATTTTACAATAGAGCAATGTATGTATCCTTATTTGATAAAAAATTGTGCGCATATTTAAATGCTATTACAGAGTCTGTTGTTTGATTAAAAAATGTTATTTCTGGGTCTTACAAATAGAACACAAGAGCACTTTCCTTGAGGGAAGGGTTTCCCATTAACATCATTATTGTGTCTTCTTTTGAGCATCTTCACAAAGATTGGCAGAGAGCAATGTACCTTTGGCATCTCTGTCCAAACACATTTTTCCATTTGTAACACCACATTTCACTCATCAATTTTTTTACATATTAGTATTCTACTGGCTTCCTGTAACAAAGAAACACAGAGGTGTCTGTTCTACTATATATGCTGGTACACAAGATTAAAAGATAATACTGAAAAAAAAAAGTAAAAATAAAAGAACCTCCCTACATCCCATGCGGCCTTATTATCAAATATGAGGCCAGACATAATGCAGAACTGTCAGTGGTGTAGGGGTGAGGGTGTCTGGGGAGACGTGTGATGAGCAGCAGTCCACTGAGCACAACAACTCTTATCAATAATATTTATGGTAAATCTAACAATGGAAAAAACAAGGTGGTGCTACTGATGTGGCAGCAATACTGAGTGAGAAGCTGGCCTCCTAATGAAGCCTACTGATAAAGGGGCTGCACCGCCAGTCTCCAGTGTGTTGTGGTGATGTACACTAGTCCATCACAGAGATAAACTAAACATATATGATGAAAGAACACAATTTCATCTGAATATCAACAGATTTTCCTTTCTTCAAAATTCCTAGTAAAATATGGGTGTGTCTTAGGCAGAGGTGCCTCTAATCCACCCACTAATACAGTAATGTAATTCTATGGCCACACACTTCACTTCCAGGCTTTCCTCCACCATCTGGATATGAACTTTGTACTTTCAAGAGATTTTGTGATGGTAAGGGCACTGATCTCTAAAATTCCAGCTTTACCAGCATGCTGCTGAAGTATCCTGCCTACATCTGAGAACTCTGACAAGTACTAAACTGGTGAGTAAGACAGATCCACAAGACATACATAACTATGCACACCAGCAAGGGCAGGATTATCCACCTCAGACCAAAGTTTAAATGTGCTTGCATGTAAACAGTCCACAACAGCCTGATGGAAGCCAGGATCACTAGATGAGCAAGTCAGGACACCTGAGCTTTATGAAATCTACTACATACTTTTCAGGTTACAAGTTTAATAAAACTGCAAAGCCACTTGTACATATCTAACAATTATATTAAGTGAAATGAAAAAAAAAAAAAAAAAAAAAAAAAAAAAAATTACAGATAATTCAAATCACATCTACTTTCAAGTATTATATTGAAAACAAATCACACCAATTCAACAGTATCTAATTACTGTCAACATCAATGAACTTTTATTTAGCTCTGTTAATGGCTTGTTTGAATATGTAAAGAAAACTGCACATCTTTGATGCTGGACTTTTATTGTAGAAAGAACTTTTAAAAACTTTTTTGACAGTTGTTGGGTTTTTTTAATCAAATAAAAATATTCTACATTTCTATACATTTAGCTACCTACTGCATATATGACTTCTATTCCGAGGAAACCATCCAAGAGGATGGAAGTCTCTATTCATTCATGTCCTTGCACAATCCAATCCTCTCACTGACCTCTCACCTTTTTCAAATACACACAAAGTTCTTCCATTTCACTGAGTGTCTCTTACATCTACTATATCTACCATACTAAATATGGTCTCTTTTGTCATCTCACCTTTCACTTTTTTTTTTTCCAAAGCAGCCAAACCACTTTAACCATTCTACACTTTATCCCATCACTTCCAACACTTTGGGTCTTTGATTTTAGCTACCAATTCTCATAGCTCAGCTCTGAATTTCACTTATGCAACTTATTATTACTTAGCTGTCTCTAGTGCTCTGCAACATTTGCAAATATGACAAGCATCATACATTATCCCTTACCTAACTGTTAAGAAACACTGAAGACTCACTGTGGACATAACACACCCTAGTAATGCAAGTGTGGGCCTTCACTTCGCTGATGGCATCCTGCTAGAGAACTCTGCAGTAGTTTGTCACTTTTGGGGAACTCTCCGTGTCTGCCCACCATATGGGTTGTTAAATGGGCTTTTTGTGTGGCCTTGTATGGACATTTGGGACACTGAAAGGGTTTTTCCCCGGTATGTGTTCGGTAATGCTTCATGAAGTTGCCTTTGTGGTTGAATCCCTTTTGACAAAAGGCACAGATGAACGAGGTCTTGTAAGAGCCGCCCACTGCTCCTCCCGTGATCAAGACAGCACGCTCCGCCACCTCCGCTCCCTAGGGAGAAAACCACACCACTTAATTCTCCACTTTCTTTAAAAGCTGCTGAACAGTCCAAACTTTTGCTACTTTCTGCAGTGATGGTTATTTTCAAAGTGTACCAACAACCAAATTTTCAGGTGGTTTTCCACAGTTTGCATTACACTGTACTGTGAATAAGTAGAAATGAATCAATGGATGAATGAATGAATAAAAAAATAAATTAATATACAAAGCAAAAGATTCATGTCCTGCTTCCTTCCTTCAATATAAAGAAAACTTAATAACACTTTACTAGTTTTATTTCATTAAAATATAAGAGCATATACTTGTAGTTCTAAAAACATTGCAATACTAACTCTTCAGACAAGCCCTTTACATATTCACAACAACTGTACTCTGGAACAGGTGTATTCACTCTCATGACTGTGTATCAAGTCAGTTACCTTTCTTCCTCCAACAGCTCAGCACATTATTGTAATGCTGCCACCACCTCCATCATTCAACATCACTTCTTTCTGCTTTCCATTAGAGGAGATCAGCTTTGGACTGGGACTACATATGGGGCCTCATATATTCCTGTGCAAATCCTAAACTCTATTCTTTATCCAGCAAGAAAAAAATAAAACAAAACAAAACAAAATAAAATAAAATAAAATAAAAATAAAATAAATAAAAATGAAAATATATAAAATGAATAGTAATAGATAAATAAATAAATAAAATAAAAATAAACAAAAAAAGTAAATAAAAATAACTAACTAAATAAATAAATAAATAAATTTAAATGTAAATATATAAAATAAAAAATAATGAGGTACTACATCCTTCTTTCTTTTCTTTCCCTATTTGAATAACATTGCCGAACTGATCCTACAGGTTAGTTTTATTAGAATTTAAACATACATCAGATCATGTTTTCTGTGCTTTCCTGTTCCTAATGTGTCCATATATCCTAAACACACAAGATTTCAAAACTTTTCATTTGTGAAGCCATCACTATCATATTCTAAATGTTTCCTCAGTGGTCACAGGATGCATCACACAGTCACTCCCAGGCTCCTCTCTTCCTCTACTGTACCAATCTTCAACATCCACCACTACTTGTTTTTATTTTCCAATCCCTATATATCATTATTTCTCCACTTTTCAATATAAACTTACAAAATTAAAGATGTGAATGGCTTTTGAGATATTTCACTTTGCACGTTTTAGAAAGAAACTTGTTTACATGAAACATTTTTTTTTTCCTCAAAGTGTTTTCTCCCAATTAACAGAAGACTTCTAAATAGTAATCCATTGATATAATTTTTTTTTTTTTATAAATTCTGGAATTCAAGGTTCTCCTTGATAAATATCCACCACCACTGTATAGACCTTGGCAATGGTTGAGGTGTGGTGGTGGTGAGAGAGAGAGAGAGAGAGAGAGAGAGAGAGAGAGAGAGAGAGAGAGAGAGAGAGAGAGAGAGAGAGAGAGAGAGAGAGAGAGAGAGAGAGAGAGAGAGAGAGAGAGAGAGAGAGAGAGAGAGAGAGAGAGAGAGAGAGAGAGAGAGAGAGAGAGAGCCCCTATTATATATATATAGAGAGAGAGAGAGCCCCTATTATATATATATATATATATATATAATATATATAGAGAGAGAGAGAGAGAGAGAGAGAGAGAGAGAGAGAGAGAGAGAGAGAGAGAGAGAGAGAGAGAGAGAGAGAGAGAGAGAGAGAGAGAGAGAGAGAGAGAGAGAGAGAGAGAGAGAGAGCCCCTATTATATAAAGTTTTGAGGAAAAAACTAGTTATTTTTAGAGAAAACGGAGAATTATGTGATAAAACACATTGGTAGTCTTCCTCCCACGGGTCAAAATACTGAAAAAATTATGTTTTGTTGAAGTGTGAAGGAAATACTGTAAGGTGATCAAACTTGGCCATGCTTTGTTGCAGGATGGAATGATGCTCTATTTCCCTATGAATGATTTCTATAAGAGAGCACAAATTTTGTCACCTATCATATTTAGATAGATGTTGTAGGTATGCCTTTGCTATTTTCTGATGCCTTTTAACTTCATGGAATAGCTGCAGTAAAAATATTTAGAGAAAACAGTAACTTACAACAGCTGTGAGTGTGTGGGTTCATTATGTATTTGTTTAATCTGAATTATATTGCCAACAGAACATGGACTGTGTATCTTGTTATTTTAAGTACTATCCTCCATGACCTTGATCACATGATTATGGAAGTGATTAAGTACACACTGGGAGGAAATAATCTGGTATTGGCAGACCATACAAACAACAGAACAGGCATCATTAGTAAATACTCAGAGATCAGATTAGATGATATAATCTGGTTTGGTTTGCAAATAGAAATTTTCAACAGTTGTATCATTGTACCAGCATGCCTTTAGTTGACTAGCTTAACATTCACCACAGCACTGCAGACTGCAGGTACAACCCATGTTTGTTGTTCTGTGTGTAATACCCAACATCTCACTCAGCAGCATCAGCACATTAGGTTGTTGTTCTTGGTGTTATACATTCCTATTAGTATTAACTTAGTTTTTGTGCTCAGTGGACAACTCCTCAATGCAGATTACCCCATATGGCCTGTCCCACACACCACCAGCTGTTCTGTGTTCTACACCCAATCTCCCATTTGGTAATATGGCTCCATCAGTGACTGTTACATTAAAAAGAAAGACAATTACATCAACAAATATATTACTCATAAGAAAATTGCAAGATATTTCCAGCACAATCTCAATCTGTTCATGTCTGGGCCCTGACAATAAAGACCAGGAAAATTAGACTGAGTAATGTTCCCCTAGTAATACACACAGGAAGCAACTCAGCAGCTGTTCACCAAGGAAAGAGATTGGGATGATAATCACAGCCAGCAAGATGATGCCAAATGCAATTACTCACTTTGAAATATCATAAGGAAGATTCCCTTAAACCCAACCCTACAGCAGCAGGGGCAGGCCACCTACACCCTGGCATGACCTGTCACTGGTGAGGGAACACTCCTGCAAGCATTGCAGCAAACTTGGAGCATCACCCACAAGCACTGACAATTGTCCATTCTAAATTTACTGCACAATGTTGTTCACATAACAACCACTGTCCATTCTAAATTTACTGCACAATGTTGTTCACATAATAACCACTGTCCTCAGACTTCTGTAAATTATTCATTGCAATACACACCTTCCTCACTAAGATACGACTCATCAGATGCCCCACCTGTCCACTGCCCTTGGGACAATGTAATGTGCAGACCCAATGACTTGAAAGAGCTAATCAGGTAATACTCTAGTTCTGCGGTCTTCTTGCTATTCACTTACACAATGGAATCGGTCTGAATGTTGAGGGAGGGAGGGAAATGGAGTATGTATGTCACAATGAATTCTGCCAAACATGATTTACAATATTGATGTAATGTTGGTAATCAGTGTCTGTATAACAAGATTGGGAGTTATATATGACACCTATTCATTGTATCAGATTTATTCCATCAAAATATGCTTCATTGATACAGTGCAAAGTTGAATGGTAAATGTATGTACATGACAGCACACATAATTAATAGTTCATGTGTAACAAAAATTAAACAACAAAACTCACATAGACATTTCTCATTCCTCCATGGTTTGGTTTTGATGGTTTGTGAGAACGTTTGGTGGTGATGTTCGTGTGATCAGCTCAACCAAGATGTGGAACATTTCAATTACTGAGCATTAGAGGATTTTAATATTTCATTTTGTGAAACACTTCCTCAACACAGGGTAGAAGAAAAATACCAGCTAAAGTTGAGGAATCACATCCTCACTCTGTGGTACATCAGTCAATAACTTTGTCCTTATTGTGTGTGTGTGTGTGTGTGTGTGGGTGTGTATTTGCAGCCTTACTACAACAGATCAAAAATAGTTTGAACCACACTACAAGTATGATGCCCAGAAAATAGATATACAGACAAAATTTGCTCAATATCATCCATTCCCTGACATTTTGATGCAACGGTGTCCTTAGACATTTCTGATTATTACAAAATTTCTAACAGATGTGTTGTAATAGTTGATCACGTTCAGTATACAGTGTATTGCAAAGTAACAAGACTGATGACATAAGGCTCTGGCATGAAGCCTCATGACATAACTGCACAACCATTCATCATTACTCCACTCCAGTAAAGTTCCTGCCTCCGTCTGAAGCGTCACAGGACTGCTGGTCCCGCTGCTGCTCCTGCTGGGCTCCTCGGCCACCAAGACTAGCAAGAGATTCAGCCAGGTGCTTCAGACGCATGTGAGCATCAAGATTATATTTGAGAGCAGCTCTATATGGACAGTGGGGACACTGGAAAGGTCGCGCAGCTGTATGGGACAGCATGTGACGCTGGAGGTCGTACGTTCGTCGGAAACCCATCTTGCCGCAGACCGAACACACCCGAAGTGCCACTGCTACTGATACCGCGCCGCCACCCTACAAAAGAAATGGCTCCTTAAGTGTGCATTCTCGACTGCTTCACATACTACCAAAGGGCTCCCTCAGTGTGCCCTCCTGACTGCTCCATACACCATCAGTAGCAGTGGCAGCCTCATCTTAGCAAACAGTGTATCACTAGTGGTGTGGTTACTCAACTACTATACTTACATTTATCCAGAGAATGGGACAGAGCTCAAGGTGTGTCTCCTCATCACACTAATACCCACTGACAGCAAACACAAAATACAAAAAACCTCCAAAGAATGAACACATTTTGTAACAGCAAATTTGTTCAATCCAATGAACTTACCTAATTTCACTATTTAATGTTGTAATGTTCACGTATTTTCATTTTGAACTTTCATAGATCTAGAATTTGGAACTATTACAACAGATGAACTGGTGATGTTAAACATGACACTTTATCTCAAGCTTCCAAGTTTTAAAGAGCAGACCCTCACACAAGCATTACTTATATCCTTGAGATTTTCCTTTCTATATTCCTTTAAACTTCATACATCAAGTTTAGATTCAGTCACACTGAAACATGACCTCCATTCTCAAATTGCTTCCACAATGAACATAGTAATGAAGTGATGACGGCATATTACTTTGCCTCATGATACTAACATGATAACAAATAAGGCCTGAAATCCATATATGCTCAGGTCAGTATGTTTCTTGTAATGAAGCAAGTGTAATATCAACAAAAAGCCATCACTGTTTAAAAACTAGTGAAGAAACTAAATCATTTAAGAGTTTGGCAGGATTTTATAGGGTAAAACACTATTTTGAGACAATATATGCTTTATTGCATCTTCTTCCCAGATGGTTGACTTTTGTAAGTTTACCAAATAATTAACAAAAAGTCTATGCACAGGAAAATAAATTACAAAGTTCATTATAAAATTTAATAATCTAAAACATCTTACATTAGATACTGAGCTTGTCTCTATTGTCTTAAGTTATATAACAGTAATAAGTAATTCCCTTACTGAATAACGGTCAAAGGCAGTATATTTTAATGAAAATAAGTAGGTAATATCATCACGTAAAATACTTGGTTGACCTTTTCCTGTTTGTAACACTGAATACAGTATCTCTCCTTGTGTTTCTTTTTAAGCATGTTCTGTGCTTTAGCTTAACTTCTATGCTGTTCCTCATATAATTTGGATTGTTAACTGAAAACAAAAGTCAACCAAAAAGATCTCTCTCCAATACAAATGGAACTGAAACATCTCCATAAATTGAAAGGTAGTTCTTCCATCAACCACACCCTCTACTTCCTTGGCACTCAATGACTTTCCTTCCCTCCCAAAACTGTCAACACCTACATTCTGGTACACAATAAACTACTCCAAAGTTCTTCAGCCTGGTGGATACATGTTCCCTCTGCCTCACACACCAGTGGCAACTTACTACATCCACTCAAATGGATACCTAACACTTTCAGAACTTCTGGGGATTCATATGTTTCCTAATTATGTGGTGTTTGAGATTTCCCTTTAATGCACTTCGGTGTTCGCAGTATGGACAGGCAAAAGGCTTTTCCCCAGTGTGGATGCGAATATGTCGCTGCAGATCCACCTTGTCCCTGGCATGGTAATCACAAAAGCTGCATCCGTGGGATGTCCCGCTTGTCCTACCATGCCATCGCTGAACCTACGGGAACAGAACTAGGTTCACTTGAGGTTCAACTCTTTTCCACTTTTTACATGCTATGTAGAATCAAGAATGCAGTCTGCAATAGATTCTAAGCTCATCTGTTACGATGGCTAGAACACTATTCTTTTTCAAGTAGTTTTTCTTAATGCTAACTGTTTCACTCACGATTGTTAACCTTGCAACTGTTTTCAAGTCCCTCTCTTATAACTACTGCTTGAGGTGTGCACTATGTTTCATTCTTATGTGACTCATGAGGTTGGACTTGCGCGCAGAATGGTGCGAACAAAATGGGCAGGCGAAAGGCTTCTCTCCTGTGTGTACACGAATATGGCGTCGCATATCCTTGATGTTTCGAGTACTGTAGCTGCAAGACTCGCACTGGTAGAACGACCTGCTGTTCCCTACCCACGGAGCCACCTAGGGAACAGGAAAAAAATTTTAAACAGGGGCTCATTAAATACTTTTCCTATGGTTTGTTTTAGGTAAGGTTTCCTCTTTCATGTACAGAACTTAAGATAAGATCACACAGCAACATTCCTTATTTGTTCTCAGGTTTTCCAAACCAACTGTGGTGGACATTCCGGATGTGAGTGCTCAGATTACTCTTTTGAGCTGATCTGTAAGGGCAGAAATGGCACACAAAAGGTTTTTCCCCAGTATGTCGTCGGATGTGCATTATGAGCTTTGATTCACTTATGGCCTGGTAACCACAGGTCGAACAATGGAATTCCTTTCTTGTGTGATCGTGTGACTGTGGTCTTGGCCTCGGAACAGAGGACCCAAGGGGAGCCAGATAGACACCAGAGGTGTATGCAGGAGTCATTGTCCCTTCATGGTGCCTGCTACTGGAGGGTTTTGACAAGTCCATTCCCTAGAAGAGAAGAGGGAAATCTCATGAGAGTTTAACCTCTGACATTGCTGAAACAACAGCATACACATGATTAAATCTTTAAAGCGTCGAAAAATTAAAACTTGCTTTGATCACCACACCTTTCTAGATCCTGCAGCATATAAACGACATCCCACAAAATGCTTTCTCCATTACTACTGATGCTCTTGGTCTGCATGACGAGTCTTCATGTGTGTGATAAGGTTGCTCTTATGAGCACACCTGTAGGAACAGAACGAGCAAACAAATGGCTTCTCCCCTGTGTGTTTACGAAAATGTATGGTGAGCTTTGATTCACTGATGGCCTGATATCCACAAACTTGACATCGATACTCCCGTCTGCTCCCTTCCTGGGCCACTTTCGTAACGAGTCTCCTAATAGGAAAAGCCGAGGGCGGTGGCAGAACCATGTTGGGCAAAGTGGTCCTCATCAAGCCTTCCTGTTGCTTGTGACAGGCTGCATTACACAAGTCCACTCCCTAGAAAAGAGGAAAATCTATGTTACTCCTCTTGATTTGTAATTGTATGCGTTCATCAGGATAAGAATGCAATGCTCCAGGTATCAGACTGCCTTCACAGCTACCCCCAGTAGAGCTGCCAATCAATGGCTTTTGTTTCCCTTTCATTCCAAGCTGGGTCTCTTAAACTATCGAATTCAGTACATTTTCTGTGATTCAGCAATCTCCTTCTCGTGTCTTAGTGCAACATGATTCTTAAGGTGGCTCTTTTGGGTAGTGCGGTGTGGGCAGTAAGGGCAGGCGAAGGGCTTCTCCCCAGTATGAGTCCTGATGTGACGGTTCAAGTTGTCATTGTCCCGGGCACAGTAGCCACAAAACCCACAAACGAACATGTTCCTGCCTCTGGACGGGGACTTGCCTCTGGTGGATGACCACACCTACGGGAGAGAAACAGTTCACTGGGGTGAGCCTATGATTGAGCCTTAATTTCCTTATGCTAAGGGTCACTTTACTTTCCTTCCTTTATCATAATTTTCCTTAACTCAGAGAGCATTCCTCTTTCCACGGTGCTTCACACAGTAAGGTTAAACGAACTTAATTTAGGATAATGGTCTTGGAATCACATTTCTTATCTGGTGTTTTGCATCTTGGTCCTCCATCATAATAATACAGCTGGGAGTTCTTCCTTTATCAGTGATCAAGCATATTTCACGTCGTCATCATGTAAGTGAAGTAGATTTTCTCATTTCTATGTTCAAGTGATGTTTGAACACCAGGTGCCGCTTTAGGTTGTTGTTCTGTGTGGCTCGATAAGGACAAAGGTGACAGGCGAAGGGCTTTTCCCCTGTGTGGACTCTCAGATGTCGCCTGAGGTCGACGTTGTCTCGGGCAGGATGTCCACAAACAGGGCACATAGGGAAGGTCCTTTGGCCACGCTGCCCTCCCCCCACCTACGGGAAAAGAAGGTCAGGGCCGAGTGAGTCATCTCCAAACACTAGCTAATAACAATAGCTCTAACTAAGGTAACTTTACTTTGGCAACTTCACAATGACAAAGATCCCTTATATATTTTATATATATATTGCTGTATCTTCCATTTCTCCACAGCAATCACACTGCCTATGTTCAGAAGCTCAACTCAAACTGATTGTGCACATTTTCATACAGTTGGATGAACAAAAATTTGTTCAAGTTAACTGATACAATTCCACCACAATGTAGGCCATTTCTGGGGCATTCATTTCAGCATTTTCAAACTTTATTTCTTTGATACTGTGCTGCTGCATCTTGATGGAAAAGGTTTGATATTAAGATTTTTCTTCCCATGATGTTGAGGATTTAGTTGGCTTACGTATAATTTTTCCCTCATGGTATTTTTACACTTCATACTTAGAGGCAGATATATGGTGGGGAAATATATCATTCTCAACTGCCCAACTGGAAGAGTATGTAGTGGATGAAGTGTGCTTTTTACAAGTCTGATATCAATAACTTTAGGATTATCTTCACAAGTGTGCCACAAATATCATTTTCTTGATCCACAAATGACATGGAAAGAGTTGGAGAAGAAATCATCCAAGAGCATTCATTCAGCGAATACTTTGATAAAAGGGCAAGGAATGAGTGAATAAGGCTGAGCCACATCAGGATGTGACGTAACTATTATACACATCTTCCCAGCTGGGGAGATACAAACTACACTCGTCTCCTCTTACTCAGCAGACGACAGGTCAAGAACATAGGCTGAGGTGCTCTAATTTTGCATCCTGGCAATTCCATCAAGTACAGCCAGAATCAACAGCTGAGTGACGCATTGCATCCACTTCCACTGTCTTACCAATTTTCTCTCAATCTCAAGTCCTCTGATATGCTGAGAATCTTTTTGTGAACCAGACAAGAGAGATTCTTATCAGACCAAAGAATTTAAAACAAAGGACAACACTTAACAGTGGGAATGACTGCAGAAACTACTTGACTTCTGACCATAATTGTAAACCACTTGAAGCATGTTCCTCTTAGTAGAGGCCTTTGTTCTGCAGTGGACTTGAGTTAGCTGGAGATGATGATGAATACGAGAGAGAGAGAGAGAGAGAGAGAGAGAGAGAGAGAGAGAGAGAGAGAGAGAGAGAGAGAGAGAGAGAGAGAGAGAGAGAGAGAGAGAGAGAGAGAGAGAGAGTATGCAAAAGGGCCCAAACATAGAAGATATTAAACAGCTTCAAGCCATGACACACAACCTTAACCCATTCAAGCTTCAACACCAAGAGTACATTCCAGAAATTCATATGCTTACCTTACAGGTAAAGGAAAGGGCCTCACCTGGGAGAAAAAGTTGCAGATATGAAACCCTATGCATTTCCCATTTCAGCTGATTACACACGTCACAACCAGAACCTGAGTGCACACCAGCATGTTTCTCCTGGCTAGACAAAATCCACCAAAACCACATAAAAAGTATCTGCTACAGTCAGAAGAGTCATGTTCTACATACATTAAGGTGTTCCTTCTTTACCCATCTCGAGAAATTTTCAATAGAATTCATGAGTGTGCAAGATATCCTCCAACAAGCACACACTTCGTTGCCAATTCTCAAAATGCCACAAATAGGTGGTGATCAGCATTCAACTCCATACTGTGTACCTGTGGCTCATATTATTATTAAAGGTTGTGTTTTCTCATCAAGATCTTTCTCGTGATTTATTTTTTTTCATGTTTGTGGTAAAGATTCCTTATTGAACTACCACCAATTACTTCAATTAAAAACTGTAAAAAAGTTATGAGGTAAGACAAGACATTCAAGGTTGGCAAACTCTGACATAGCTTCTTCCAATCTACTGGAATCTTGCAAATGGTCCATCTTTGACAGATACATGTTGGTCATGTTTCCTTCAATATATACTAATGAATGATGGTGAAAATGTTAATATAGAATTATATCTAACTAATAAGGCTTTTCCTTATTTATTTTTACCCAGAACATAATGCTTCTAGAGCAAGTGGTATCAGTGACAGCTGGATCAGAGGCACAAGTATCCATCACTTCCTTGAGTCTCCCACTCATTCCAGAAATAGCAGGAACATTTAAAATGAAGTTCATTGCACAGTTCAGTAATATTGGTAGCACTACTATTGAAACTGAAGGCTTGAATGTTCAAGAAATCACTTTCAACCAACACTGGGTATAGCCATTGTAGAGGCAGCAGTGGGAGCATTGAGAGCCTAAGGAGATGCGTCTTACTAGCACCAATGCAGGTTGAACAATCATAAAAGGTAATTAAAAGGGGAACAGGTCTGGGGATTTTTCTCCTTTGTATTTTCATCCCTAGAATGAGATGGCACAAAGTATAGTCCTGGCTACCTTCCATAAAGGGGATATCAGGTATAAGTGATAGGAACATAATGGGCATTATAGAGAAAAATCAAATGCACCCTAGCAAGAATTTCTCTGACATTATAATGTAGTAATTTGAATTGAAGTACCACCAGATCAAAATTGATAAAATAGAAAAGCCTGTCCATTACACTTGGATGAACCCTATTGCTGCTCCTGGACAGCACCAGAAAACCATGACAATGAGGGCTCTTCTTAGTTCCCTCTAAAATTTGTTGCAGACAGTAATTCATGGAAATAGTAAAATAAATTAAATCAATAACAATGATAACGTTTACACATGAACTATTTTTTCTCAGAAGCATATTCATTTTCATTATTTTTTTTAAGATGCCCAAAAATGAATAATAGGGACAGGGTAGATACACTGCATATTATCATCAATGCATCTGGTATTAATAATTCAAGATATGGCCCTCCAATACACTCAATACTTGCAAATGCTGAGAAGAAACAATAGACATTTAATGGTGACTCCTTTCAGTGCCCTACACAACACAGCATGTCTATGCCCATCATAACTAGAACACAGCTTAACTCACAGCACTAGTATTATAACACATTGAAAGTTTCCAGTTAACAAAGGATAGAGAGATGACATCTTGGCTGTAATAATTTATTCTGAGAGCAAAGCTCCCTGTGTGACATCAAGGAACTACAGGAGGAAGTGTTACCCCAGAACCAAGAAATACAAACAAAACAGTGCCTTGCATAGAGCATCATACACATTAACAGCTCACTGAAGGAAGGGGCCACAGACAATTACATGATTGCAAATGGGTGATATCTGCGCATGTGTGTTCTGATGCAACTGTTCTGCCTTGCCCGGTATGAGCAATATGGACAGGCATAGGGCTTCTCACCAGTGTGGGTGTACATATGCTTACGCAGGTCAGTCTTGTCTCGTGCTATGTAGTGGCAATGAGGGCATTCGTGCTGGCGTCTAGGGCCCTTCACCTGAGTCACGGCAAAGCAGGGCTGTGAAGTGTCCTACCAGGGAGAGAGACAACCCACTTAGCTAGAAGTGTATCTCATTCAAATTGTCCTTCATAAGCTGCAATAACAATGTCTTGCAAAGGCAGTCATAGAACAATATTCTGATTAATCAAATTCCCCATTATGGTAACATTACTCTTAAGCTTTGAGAAGACATTGTAAGCCATACAGGTGCACTTCAATGAATATCATAATCAACCTAACTTTTCTTGAAAACCCAGCCTATTTCAATTTAACAAACACATTCACCTAAGTGTTGTTGAAAACAAAACTTTTTCCCATAGTTTCAAAGTATGCAATGATAAGGGACACACAATTTCCATACTCACAGAACTAAATAAATTCAAACAATGCAAATATGTATTGTTAAATAAAACTCCACTCAGGTTTAATTAAAATATCATCCCACTCCAACACAAAAAAACATTTTATTCTCTTATAATTTCTTAGTAATCACAGTAAGTTAAAATACATGTATCAAGAACACACTTATGGTCAGTGCCTGTAATACTGCGAGGTTTCCCATTGATTTACTGTGCATCAGCACTAAAAATTGCAAGTGCCATAAAATGTTTTTCTTTCTTTCCATGACACCAACCAACTAGTGATATTGTGTGGGTACCCATCAATGGTCTGGGGTCATTCAGAACACCACACTTTAACTCAATCCATTTCATTCAGAACACCACACTTCAACTTAACCCATATCAGAACTCAAGTTTATGAAAGCTGATCCCAAGTATATGCAAAGTTTATGACAAAAGAATATTTCAACAAATCCATTAACACAATAATTATAGCCACACCAATTAAAATTGGCAAGACCTCCTAACAGAGAAATGCAGGTACTCATGAATGCACAATGCCATACATGACATTTCTTTTAGTTCTTGCTTACCAGTTTCACTACTCAGAAACCTTAACAGTGCACTACAATGGGGCCTACCGTGAGTTCCCACACAGCCTTTCCAGTAGTGTGCACATCCTGTCATCATTTCAACATGCAGCACTTTCTCAACAAACTTTTGAGTAGCAGTACCTTGAAATTTATCCCCTTTGTGCTTTTTCAAATTACAACTAAATTTTTACAAGATCTCCTCTGGCTTTGTGATGTCTTTCTAGATGCACTTTCAGGTCAAAATTTTTATTGGAACGGTAGGGACAGAGTGGACAAGTGTACCGACGTTCTCTGCTGTGAATGCGACTGTGTTCTTTAAGCGAGCTGCTGTCCTTAGTTCTGAATGGACACAGAGGACAAGCATACGGTCTTTCCCCAGTGTGTGTTCTAATGTGCTTTTTGAGGTCATACGAGTCACGACTGACATGTCCACAGATGGGACATCCAAACCTTGGCATCTTCCTATCATCTGCCTTAAATAGTGACGGTGGTGGCAGGCTAGAGCACATTCCAACGCCTCTCTCAGGGCACACCTAGAACAAGACAAAGGATGTTACCACCCTGTGCAGTTTGCCTCGAGGTCAGAGTCATGTCTTCCAAGACAACCTATGGCATATCGAAGGTACGTATCAATACTTGGCATTGTATAAGAAAATATATCATGTAAAAAGCAAAGTTGTATGGCTCAAAACTTTAAAAGGATCTTTAGTAGAGGTCACCACTTTGCATCTCTAAAGGACTTTATATCCAGGGAAGAAAAAATTTCAACTCATAATCAGGTTGTTAATACTGAAAGGCCTTGTATTGGTGATTTGTATTTGTGCACATTATTTCAACTCACAAAGTCAACAATTCATACAACAAACACTCACAAACAACAAGCACAAGTGAAGTGAGTTCTCAAACATATGCAAAGGTTCCTCTAAACAACTTTTCAAAATGTAACACATCCTTTAATAAAGCTTCATTTTCAAGCATTCATATAACAATGCAATCTGGCTCCCTCCACAGCAAGCCAGAGTGACTGCAAGTTACTATATTAAGTAGCATCATGACTTTTCTGTATTATTCTCCCTATGTGAAACTTCCTAAAAGCCGAAATATATATTACAACTGCACAGTAAATGTTCACTTGTTCATAACGGATAATGATGCCAGTATAATTCTGAGTTTTATATCATATTTGAAGCCAATGCCATTTAAAAGCTGTTTATTATGCTACCTTTTCATGAAAATCTTTACAACATTCATGAAAGAAAAGCTTCCCCCTGTCCTATCCTTTTCATATCCTATATGCCTTAAAAATAAAATAAATTTCTTTAAGGTACCAAGGTCTCATCCTTTAGTCTTACAGTTCAGATTAGATAGAGTAACATAACTGTATACATTTTTGTCACTTAGGTGTTTTCTTTGAGTGGAGGTCGAATGATGAATAGTAATACTGCAAAATCTGACTTGTGCAAGTCATCAATAATCCTTCTGCCAGTGCCTAGCCAATGGTCCAGTGGTGTCTGTCCATGTGTGATTTGATGCTACTACTGGTGGTGGCTCGGTAAGGGCAGTGAGGGCATGGGTAAGGTTTCTCCCCAGTGTGAGTACGGATATGTTTCTTGAGGTCGTAGCTGTCTCGACTGGTATGTCCACAATAAGGGCAAGTGAACCTCAGGAACTTCCCATCACCTGTTGTTGGAACCCTACTGCCCATCACGCCTCCATCGTGGAATGCCTAGAATGAGATAGGGCACTGTATCACCACCTTAGCACAGCCACTCCATTTCTACGACTTGATGAGACACCAGCAAGTGAATGCATGTGGGCTTCTTTGGTGATAATCTCTTCATAAGAGACTATAAGTGATGCTCCTTCTCTAAGTGGAGCTTCCTGACATGTGACTTGAGGTGCGAGCAGTGGTTGGCCCTGTAGGGGCAATAGGGGCAGTGAAACGGCCTCTCTCCTGTATGGATGCGGACATGTGTCACCAGATTGAATTTCTTGAGGAAAGTCTTGCCACAGAAATGGCAAGTATGACCCAGCCCAGACCCAAACCACTCGGGCCACTGGGGCGTGGCTGCCTCTTCCACTGACTCCCTGCCACGCCCCTAGAAGAGAAGAATTCTCTCAGCATCACGCACTAGTATCAAAGCACTGCCTCATGTACCACCATCAAACTAGCAGCTACAAAATGTAGAACTTCAACATGAACACTGGGAAAATGCTGAGTTATGGTAAATCTTTAAATTACAACAAACTTAGGAATAGGAAGGCCAATCTTGTGGTAATACTTCATTTCTAATCCTGGAGTATACATTTGTGCAGGCACAAGGTCATGTGCATGGATGCACACATTTATGTTGCAGGCACCACCATCAGAATTCCATATTACCTCAAAACTCAAAAAACCATGATATAACAACCCCCTGTGTATCAAGCCATAAGTCAAAGCAGCACACCAAACAACCTCAACAAAGTCTTGCGAAATGCTACTGCCCCTCAGCTGGCAGGTTATCCTCATGTTTTTATAAAGCTTTCCTTTATCAATCACTACTAGTTTCCTTTTAATATGTTAAGTTTGTTGCCTTTCAATTATGTCTTTCATTTAAAATGTCTAGAATACATCAGCATTTAGCACAATAAAATTATGCTTGCCATAAGATGTGTGCTGAATACATGAAACAAAGCATCATTATGGGAAGACTGTCAAAACATTGCAGGTCATGTAGAGAACATAAACACAGTCCTTTTTGGGGAAGCAAAAATAGTCTTTTAACCAAATTTGGTGTGGAATTCAACACACTTCTTTAGGCAACAACATACTTCCACAGAGCAAGTGAGCCAGCCACCACCTGAGTGTGTGTGTTGCCAACAACTTACCTTTGTAGTGGACTCTTATGTTGGCTACATGCACACTCACCCTCAGAGATTGGATTGATATTGTGCAAGTAATGCTTCTTACAACTCTGCTTTGAATCATTATGTGATGGCAAGCTAAATACCTTTTCTTTATTTTAAGCTAATATTTATGTACTGCAGAGAGTAACATTAAAAATAAATAAGTAGAGAAAAGAAAATATTAAGCCCTTCATCATATATCAAGTATAATTACTCTCAGCAAGTATATGCATGTTCTTTTTTCTTCTCTACAGTGAGACAAAAATTTAATCCAACATATTGGTGCATTATTTCTTTGAATCCTTTATAATATTGGATTCAAACAATCCCTTTGTATGGAGTCATTCACCAATTAATATACGTATTGCACCAGGCTCAGTGATACTTGTGCATCCTGACACCTAAACTGGATTTAATGAGGAGAAACAGTATCTAAGATCATTGAGTAAAGAATGGGCAGTGAGGAATGGTCATCTATCCTCTACAAACTAAAATGTGAAGCAATGTTTATAAAGGCTTCTGTCTTAGTTAATTATGGCTACAACTTTGAGCTGTCCTGAAAACTAAACTAAGGAAGAGTAAATGATAAATTAATAAAGCAAAACAGTCAAAATCCAAACAGCAAAATCTAATTTCTCAAATAGATACAATGTTGATCCACTCTGAGGCTGTGGCTGAAACTAATGGATGAAAACCAAACTCCTCAAAGATTACACTCACTGACTGCACCATCAAGCACCAACACCCCCTACCATGCCTGCAGCACAACCACAGGCAAGGGAAGTATTGTTATTAGACATCCTTACAAAGCAAACTATGCTCTTAAATGCACCGTATCAATTATTCATGACTGCCTTTTCTCCCTAACTTTTCAATCCAATCAGTGGGTTTTACTGGGCTTAATATTACTATAACAAGCTTAAGGACTAAGCTTCCTCTTAATACAGAAACACCAAGTAGTGATAACCTCTTGGTGATGTTTCACCACCAGGTGGCTGGCTCATTTTTCACTTGGGATGACAAGAATGTACACGTTCTCCACAAACCCTGGCATCTGAGGTTTAGGTGACACCAAGATTGGTGGTCAATGATGAGATGCAAGGTGGTAGTGGAAGAACATGAACACATATGGTAAAGAAAATGTACACACTACAGGATTGCTTCCATGCGAACAAGTTGTCAAGTATTAGGTACAAGTATATCACTAAATTTGCTCTTGTTTAAGTTTCTTAATTACACAATTACATATATGTAAATTAAAACATGTTTTCAAAGGATACAAGAAAGAAGGCAAGCAGTCTTTATATCATGCCCATCAACACCTAAATGCCATCAACCCACAATTACTAGTTTCTTAATGTGTGGCTGTCCATCTGTGCCTCACCTCCCCTGCCTGGAGTGAACATACACCCATATACACATCACTAAAATCTTTGGACTGAAAACAGTCAGTTCAATTACAATATTGTTGCACTGTAGCTGCCCATTTTACACACTCCATCTCTATCAGTCATTATTTCTTTGCTGCTTCTTTATACTTTGTTTTTATGACTACAGTATCGGGAATAAAATCCAAAGTATCATTTCTGAATAGCCAATCTATCCACTAAAGGTCCAAGTCACAAAAATTAACAATGTGGCACTACAGACCTATGCACACAGGAATGTGAAGCATGAAGTAGCAGGCAGCCTTGCAACACGCCAAGAAAAGTTTTTGACGGGAAAATTTAATTACATACTGCTGCATGTATTCCCAAGTGATATCAGAACTTTAACTCCTATACAAAAGGAACAATACATGTGACAATTTACATAGGCACTTTGCTTTGACTGAATACCCCCTAATGCATTTATGTATTTTTCTAACACTATTTGTAATTTCATTTGAATACCCCCTAATGCATTTATGTATTTTTCTAACACTTTTTGCTATTTAATTTAATCACCTAAAATAAAACGGTTTGTTTTCTATCCTGTGAGGAGGTGGATGCATGGGGACCTCCACACGACCCATAAGCACACACCTCTCACCTGCCTCACTCCACCCCTATCGCTCACCATACACCACCTCATTTTTTAAAAATCTGCATTACTCCCAACTTTCACCATACACCTTCTCATTCTTCTTAATTTCAATTCCACTTTATCCTAAGTTGAAACAGACTTCCATTCTCCTTTAGTTTTGAAAGTTGTCCTTTACTTGTGAAAATCAAACATGTGGCAGCAGGCCCTCAAGAGTATACTGTAATTAGCTACATAAGAGAATTAAGAGGTTTGGAGACTCACATCACACTTGAGATCATTGTGCTGCCAGCAAAAATCCATTCAGAACTTAAAAACATGATCTGCACATATAATTAACTTTTTATCATGTCTCAATTAAAAAACTTCCTGAATTTTTTTTACCAATCACTGTACACACAACAATCAGTATTCAAAGGAGTGTGTAACTTTTTAATCATTTGCTCCAAAGATCAATATCAGTAGAAACCGCCCAGTGCTATTCTTCTCAATTAGATCCAGTTGGAGAAATTCAAGTACAGAGGGCAGCAGACCAGGGTTGGTATTTTACATATAAAATTTAGTTTTATATCATATTGATAAATAAGGCCAATATAGGTAAAGTGGCTTCGTACTTGATGTAGCAGCTTTCATACCTATATTTCTAAGAAAAGCGACACCTGTCATCTTCATATCAGCTGTCATTTGTTAGATAAAGGTGCCTTTGACGTGAATCTTGGGCCTGCCTTCTTCCTCTCCCCCTCCACAACCCCATTCTCTTCCCTCTCTCCATCCACAATGCTTCTCATACCTCCTTCATATATACATACATACATACATACAGTGTGTGTGTGTGAGAGAGAGAGAGAGAGAGAGAGAGAGAGAGAGAGAGAGAGAGAGAGAGAGAGAGAGAGAGAGAGAGAGAGAGAGAGAGAGAGAAACTCAGGCACATCACATGGATGCCTAACCTTCCAGGAAAGAAAAAAGATAAAAGCAACATCATCATCCTGTGTTTGTCTGAGTATGTGACAAGTCCAACTGATGTTTTTATAGCTTCCTTACACCTCTCTCTCTCTCTCTCTCTCTCTCTCTCTCTCTCTCTCTCTCTCTCTCTCTCTCTCTCTCTCTCTCTCTCTCTCTCGAGAGAGAGAGAGAGAGAGAGAGAGAGAGAGAGGGGGGGTGCTTAGATGGAGGAGATAGGGAGGGGGGTATGAGAAATGTAGAAACAAGAAGGGAGTGCAGAAAGGGAGGTGGGCATGAAGTGGGGTTGAGAAAGGTGCGTCTTTACCAACATGTCATGACTTCTGGCCTATAATATTTACCTATAAAAATCCCTTGAGTTGACATGTAGCTTTAGCTAAAATAAGGGTAAGAAGGCTACTTCATCAAGTAAGGAGCTGTCTGTACATATACATAAAAAATGTAGTAGTAGTAAAGCCTGACCCATTAATTTCCTGTAGAGCACACCTTAACACGGGGTTTTGTCCAACCAGACCAACCTGTATCATCATGACCATAAATAACAAGTGTCTGTCCTTCAGATAACACTTCAAACCTTTTCTTTCCCTTAAGATTATTTTTTAATTGTTTGTTCAAACTGATTTTATATACAAATATAAGGAAAAAAAAAAATAAAAACAGATAAACCCCCAAAAGACAATAAAACCATCAAAAATCTTTTTCAACTAGGTTTTTCCCAACCCTGGAATAGACTCTTAAACAGTGCCATGTGAGGATTGATCCTCTCTCTCCTACAGGCCTAACAGCTACAATGTGTCAAATTGTGTGTGTGTGTTGCCATGTCTTAGCAATTCCTTCTCGAGGGATGTGAGCCTGGTAAATGTACACACAGGAGTATCATAAACAAACATTTGCAGTGAAAATGAAATAGTCTCATAAACACCAAAACAAGAGCAAATCTTTCCATTACAATGACCACAGAACACCACCTTCAGAAATAAGACACTGTACAAGTTCTATCACATGGAAGCAATAAAATAAGACACCATGTGGCTTAATAAACTCTTCATGACACAAGAAATTAAAATACAAAATTCACCTCCTTCCATAAATTTGCACTTACACTCACTGGGAAAAATATGACTACAACTTTGAAAAATCTGAACACAAAGCAGTACCTACACTATATCAAATTCAATAACAAGATTATTACTTTCCCTAGCATTAATCAGTATGAAAAAGTCTGTAACATACTGACTGCAACCAACAATATGTTTAAAAATAAATAAATGAATAAATAAATAAATAAATAAATAAATAAATAAATAAATAAATAAATGAATAAATAAAATAAAATGATAAAATAATAATAATAATAAAAGGAAAAGAAAAAATATGAAAAAAATAAATTAATCAATAATAAAGTTTGACAATCTTCATAATTCTAACAAAATATTGCAAATAAGTGAAAATCCTGCAATGAAAAACTGTAATTGCAATAAGAATGATAACAGAAATAACCACGACTACAAATGACTGCCAACGGAATGTTACAAAAAGAACTTTAAACAATTTTCAAGGCTACTTTCTACACATCCTACATTTACAATGGAACTTTCCTTACCCAGTTTTGAAAAATGAACAAATCCACAAAAGTTGTCTACAAGTGCACAGTGTTCTCCCTTGGCTCCCACTCATCCTTTCTGCATGTAATCATTTTTATTAATTTTTAGTCAGTCTTTTCCACTGTTTCATGACACAAAATTATTGAAGTAAATAAATTAATAAATAAAAAATATAAATAAATAATTAAATAAATAATGAAGCATTCCAGTATTTCAGAATAACTTAAATAAAAAGCACAATCTCACTGCACAGACAGTTTATAACTATTTAAGGAGGTGATTTTTGCAAGAATAATTAAAAGCAAATCCAATTACCCACCTGATGTAGCCTTACAGTTCATACAGAAAACATGTTACCATAATATTTTCAGAGGGGATTTCTATCAATACACAAAGCAAAGTCAAATATATAAATAAAATAAGCCACATGTTGTCTTTGGAACAATGCTAGTGGAACACTCACCATCTGTGGAGGCCGAGACGCATCTCCAGTAAAACCTTCCATAGGAAAGCTTCCTTCTCCTTCCCACAAGGAAACATTGTTCTGGAGAATAGTCAGACACACAATTACAAGGAGTCAATCAACAACTGGTGGACTCGTCTCTCTTTCCATCTTTCATATTGCACTGTTGCTCACTTCCAAAAATAGATATTCTGGAAAATCTTTACTAACTTAAATGTGATCACCAGTAGGTTAATATATTTTTACTTAATTTATGGTACAAGTGCTGACTTACTCCTTGTAAGCCTGAAGAGCCTGGGATGGCCTGTGCCACCAAGTCCTCCATAGACTGAGGTTGTGAGCCCAACATCTGCGGCTCAAATGCTGTTGGTCCTCCCCCAGCACCCGGGCCTTTGTCACTCAGAGAGTCCCCTTCAGCTGGATGCTCAAAATCGTGCGACTCGAAGATTTCTTTTGTATCCGTTATCTCTTCCTCTATCTCTTGGGGTTCTTCTTTAACACCAGGTTCATCTAAGATTACCTACCAAAAAAGTAATACACTTGAATATACATATATGTTAGCAGTTTAAAGTCAATACACATAAATAGATGTTGTGAACTGAAAGCTACCTTCAAATTACTAATGTATTCTGTTAAGAGGTCCAACCCATTCTTCACAATGTGGGTCTGATCAGACAACCCTACTGTCCATCACTATGGCCTGTTTTTCTATGAAACTATGTAACTTCTTTGATGCCCTCCACTTTGTAAAAGCATGCATCATGATCAGAGGCTGATCAACCACCTGCACTCACACTTTTTTGCATTTATTCTTATATAAACAATTTAAAAAAAACAACTTGGTTCCAAAAATATAATACAAAATATTCACATAATATATGAACAAATAATGAAAACATGGTAGAATGGGCAGAAAAAAAAAAATGTGAACAGATATCAATGGTACATTAAGAGGAGTAGAATGATGGATACTTGAAAGCAGTGCTTGCAAAAATTTGAGTGGAGGAGAGGAGAGGAGAGGAGAGGGAAGGGAAGGGAAGGGAAGGGAAGGGAAGGGAAGGGAAGGGAAGGGAAGGGGAGGGGAGGGTTTTTTTCCCGCTTACCTCAGGTACTGCCTGCTGCGACTGACTAGATGCCGGCTCGGCCGCCCGATGCGCTGACTCCTGTGCATTGGGAAGGCTGGGCTGCTCATTCACCTCGGTGTGAGCTTGACTACAGTCCTCTGACACAGACTCAGAGGCACTTCCTGCTGACGGAGAAGGGGAGATGGGGTTTGGCGGCACTCTGGGCACCGTCGGGGAGGGAGTTGGAATTGAGGCACTACTGGACTGTCTTTGGGATTGGCTGTTCACTGTGGTGTCTCTCGCCTCTCTGTGAATTTGTTGGTTCTGAGAGGGAGATGGTCTAATTTCTTCATCTCTTTTTCTTCTCTTCGACAAAGGACTGTCCTCTGTCCCGACAAAAGTTCGCTTATTTTCTTTGCTCTCTTTCGCAGGGGCTTCATCAGGTACTGCTAGGCCTTTGATCATAAGGCATTCGGCTGCTTTTATCAAGCCAGCTAATTCATTTTGAAGCACATTAACTTCACCAACATACATATAGTTTAATAAAGCTTCTAGTTCTTGACTTCTAATGTCTTTTAACACTATAATTGGATGTTTACAGTTTGTCCTTTCAAACATCTGTTCAAAATAATCACTACATGTTGATAATACCAGTTTGTGTACTGGATAAAATTTTCCATCACAGGCTATAGTCACATCACAATAGGATTCCTGAAAGAAAAAAAAGAAAATGTAACATCAATGACAAATGACTTGTCTAACCCACACTCATTCAGATAAAGACTCCTTTGTGTGTAAAACTAAAACCAGATTGGAGCAACAAGGTTAATCAACAAGGTTAATCTTCTTTATCTAATAAAAATATCCTTACACTTTTTGGTACTTCAAATTTTTCTTGGGTCAGTGAAAAGATAACTTCAAAATCAATACTTTGTTGAACCATTATGTTATATTATGAAAGCGGTCACAGAACCACCACTGCCTCACCTTGCTCCGGATGGTGGAGAGGATGTGGAAGAAGGTACTTCGGTGGTTGTTCCACTTAAGGGACAACAAACCACTTGCCATGGTTGTTTTTTTTCTGAAACACAGATAATGCTGGTGTCAGTAAACAATGATGAATAGACACATTCCTGCTAATCATCAATGACCACCACCCCTTCAATATTCTTTGCCAATGAGTGCACTGCAAGGCAATTTTGTAATTTGGATAGTTCCTATTTATAAGGATAAAAACTACAAATTTTACTTGGTCTGTAATCAACCTTTCAGACGACATAAGCCCAACTTACCTTTGGCTTCCTCAGCCAGACTGTTGGCATTCACACACCATATCCAACTACACACTACTGATAGCTACATTATTTGTATTACAGTATTCAGATGCCTCATAGCAGTGGTTCTTAACCTTTTTTTTTTTGGCTGCAACCCAAAATCCCGTCCAGATTGTCCATGGCGACCCATATACCTTCATAAATAGTGCTAGTAGACATGTAAATATGCATCACAGTCAAACACATGATGTGCATCAATATAATACTTATCAAAAACAGTAACATACATCAATTACTGAAAAAAATTAAATAAAGAAATGAAGACTCGCATCGTGCACCTCTCCCTACCAGTTGAGCACTGAAACAGATCTGACGTGTCGTCAGTGTGACACTGACACATCGCTGATTTCCTCCACACTCCCCTCCTCCCTCCCTCCACTTTTCAAATATCAAACAGAAGTTAAATTTAAAAGGAAAGAGTTGATGTAGGCAGTTTTTTTTCTTTTACCTCAAATAAATTGTCTGTATCTCTTGTCTATATCTCTATGATTTGCTTAGCCTGAGATGTTAATGACCCAGGTATTCTATACACAAGATTAATATTTTGATAACATTTTGAAGAGGTATACTAGGAAAAATATTGTGCACATATCCTTGGCAACCCAATGTTGGGTCACAACCTAAGGGTTAAGAACCACTGCCTTACAGCAATGCACCAAGCTTATGAAGTACTGAGTGGTAGATATGGAAATGCAAATAAATGAAACTGCATCATCAATAACCCTTAGAGTGGTATAGTTCTTTCTCAATGTGAGTAAAATATGCAGCATATTGACTACATAAAGACAACATAACAAAAGGGTGACTGAATATTCAATATTTTGGTGCATGTAGTTAAAATGTCTACTACCCAAAGAAGGGAACAATATTGAAATGTTTGTGCTTACATTTGAAGGCTAGGTTAGGTTAAGATTATTACAGTCCTCTCATTTCACTGCCGATCGCTGCATAATGTAGATCACGACTTGGAAGAGAGTAATGTGTTGCCGAGAAATACACTGCTAGTGCTTGGAAATCAGTAGGCTAAAGTTATTTCCATAATCCCCACAAGCAGGAAATGTCATTCTGCTTGTGAGGAATCCCGGTATCAAGGCTGCCTGGCGCCACACTAAAGGCGAGCGCTGGGAGGGAGGGGCGGGAAGGGCTAGCGGCGACGGCAACAAAGACAGCGCCTGGCAAGCGTCCTGCCGCCACGCCGCGCCGCCGCCTTACTCACACCAAACCACACACCACCGCTACACGCGCACCGCATACCCATTATTTATCCAACCCTTCCCTTAACACACACACACCTCCCATCACCCTCAGTACATTAGATTCAAGGAGGTTCACTCACACTGTACAATACACCACCACCGCTAGACCGTCTGACGTCACCATAAGCCTATTACTCATTCACACCTTCCCTTCCCTTACACACACACACACACACATTCCCTTCGCCTACCTAGAACACTTCATTTACGAGCATCCATAGTGCCAGCGGGAGGGATATAGGTGAAGGAACAAATAAATTACGAGAAAATAAGCTTTCTTCAAACCTTCACCCTTCCCCTGCAATGACCGCCCCGCCCCCACTGACAAATTCACTTCACTCACGCCAAAACACACCCCCGTATATTCAAACAAGACTAGAAATCAAGCTGTGATGGTTAAAACGAGACAAAGAAGAACTACACATCAGTCAAGAGATAAGATGAGGAAAAATAAAACGGTACAAAATTCAAGTACAGTAAAATTGGAAGAATGGGTACCAATGGGTGATTCAAGACAGCGGCATGTTACTAGTTAAGGGAGAATAGTGGGAAATAACAGGAAAATCAAGGATGTGAGAGGGGAGGGAGGGAGGGAGGGTGAGGGACGCGCCGCCGCACTCCCTTCCGTGGCGTCACCTAACACCCTCCACTTATTTCCGTCTTTTTCTTCACTTTCCGCAACTTTTACCAAGCTCTCTATATCTCAATGCTATCTAGGAACAATCGCTGATATGCGCTAGTCGTGGCTACCCTAAAACTCACCTGGTTCCGTGGTTAAAGCTGAGAAAATCGCAGGGTACACATCCCGCTGCCTGGGCCACACAAAGCAAACATGGCGTCTGTCTCTCCCACTCTCTCCCCCACTCTCCCTACTCCCATTCCTCCCCTTCCTTCCCCTGGTCATAAGTAAAATACTACTAAAAACCCTTGATGGAATACTAGAAAGTTATCCTGGTGGTTGTTAAATCAATATTATTTAACATCCATGTAAAAATGTCCCTTAAATGTATGTATACGAAGGGAAAAGTGGGCTAATGCGTGTATTCAGCAAATTTAAGCCTTCGGAAAAAAACGGATTTGTGGGTACACAGAAGATAGTTTATTAAGATATATTGTAGAAAATATGAAAGAAGAAAGAGCGAAGAATTCTTCCGTGCTATGTAGGTATACATGGTATTTTGTTAATACATCTTCTTCCTCTTCAATAGGACAGTGTGATTCACGAGTCACAAGTTACGCTATTGAAGAAAAAAAAAAAAAAATGGAGAGAGAGAGAGAGAGAGAGAGAGAGAGAGAGAGAGAGACACACACACACACACACACACACACACAAGAAAGATAACACTGAAGAGTCTTCCCATGTTGCATGGCATTTTGTTCACCTAAATCTTATTCTTCCTCTTCGCTTACGGCAGTTACAATATTAAAAATACATTGGTATGAAACAAGGTAGGAGAACAAGAAAACACCAGAGAATAGTCCTTCCCTGTTGCAAATTCTCACGAGACTTCCAGTCAACTTTGTTACCCAAGTGATGGGTGATCAGGGTCTCAAATTATGCTTTGCGTTTACATCCTTGTGCTGTCACCTCACGGCAGTGGGATAATGCATTTAATGTATGACGAAAATAATGCATGTTCAATAACTGCGTAAACACACAAACTGGCAATTTGGAGTGGGATGTGCGATTTGGTAAGTTTGAGCGAGTCAGCCCTTCAAATCGCCGATCGGGGCTTCTGTTCTCACCACAGGCGCGGGAGTAATGTAAGTAGGCGCGTTTTTATCGTCTAAATCGCGCTGGTTTTCGAACCGCGATCTTCGGTGAAACTAAGATGGTGTCAAGATTTCGGTGATCTTGCTTCGAAGACGCCGGGTAGAAATCAAGACCAGTCTTCGACAAATCCGTAGCACGCTCCTGAGGTGTCTTGGGGAGATCTTGATGTGTAAATAGAAACAATATGGCGGCCCCCAAAGAGTAAGTACTTTAGTTATTGATGAAAATATGTCTAATTCATAGTTTTTAAGTCAGTATATATATATGATGTCGAGGAGAGAAAGATAACGTTATATTCATGGCAAGATAAAGGCAGATAAGGAGTTAAACATGAATGATGTTATAAATATGAAGTATTTCCTAAGCAAAATATTCTTAAAGAAAATAGATAATATAACTATGATCTGGAGAAGAGAAAGATAACGTTAGGTAGCCTAATAAAAGGTAAATGAGAAAACATAGGAAGCTAAGTCAGCAGAGCAGATAAGGAGTTAAAGATGAATTATGTTATGAATATGAAACATTTCCTAAGCAAACTTTTGTAGTATAATACTATGAAGGTATTCCCTGGTATAGTCTGTCAGACCTAACCCACCAGCAGGCCCAACAATTTGTTAACTGCTTTGATTACATGGAAATTGAGTAATTTTTTAGTTCTTTCCCGGCCTTATTGCTGGTTTATTCTCTTCCATTATTTCGTATATACATTTAGATACAACTAATACGTAAATATAAGGAGGGGGAGAAGAAGTCCAGGGAGGGGAAGACTCCCTGGTTAGGTTATGTTACGTAATGCTAGGTTAGGTTAGGTAATGCTAGGTTAGATCAGTGTCCTTACAGGGGGCTTCAAGAGGGGCTAGCACGTGTAGCCAAGGTGAAGAAAAGAGGGAAGTCAACTACTGGGTACTTGTTTGTTTACCGCAGGTTTTTCTATTTTCGGCGAAGAAATACTTTCGGCGTACTTACACGTAGCCAATTCATGTTTTAATGAATTGTCTAAGTCTAATGTTAAGTCTAGATTAGACTTAACATTAGACTTACCTTTAGGATTAATGTTAAGTATTTCCCCACCCCCTCTGTACATTTTCAGTTTGTTAACTACCTAAATAATTAACCGTTTATTATTAATATTATTATTATTTTATTATTAATATGTTGTCAGTGTTTTCTAAAAATATATATATGATTTTAAATTCTCATTTCGGCTCTTTCCAAGCAACTCTGTTTTTGTCGTCGATACCCAAGGAGCCAAGACCACACTTCGAAGCCAAGAGCGATCTTGGACGACAAAAACGCGCCGGAGAGTGGGAGGAGGGCTGCACAGCAGGATGAGCAGGACGGGGGCCTGCGGCACAGTCTCTTCTGGCTGCATAGAGTTTAGGCAAAGCACAGCTGGCCACATACATACACCCATAGCAAGACCCGACTGCACTGCACACACGGGTTTTACCTCTTCCCTTCATAATGATACAGTTCCCTGTCCCGCACCTACTCCAATTCAAAGACCACAGTAGATAAAGGGCACTTCATACGAAGTGCCCCGCACTCTTATTGGATCCATTGGCATTATTTCTTATTCTCTCCCTCCTTGTTACTCAACACATACTCCTCAGACACCATTTTTTCCCTAATACTCCCATGCTCCATGTTTCAGCACCATACAGCACAGTGGGCACCACTATTCCCTCGTATAACCCTCTCTTTGCAATCATATCCAGCGTTCTATGTTTAAAGATCTTTTTCAATTTACCAAGTACTTTTCCTGTTTGCTTCACCCTTTTCCATCTGCTGTAACTTGTTACCACATACAATTCACCTCTTTCAGATGTCCTCCATTCAGTCTTACATTCATTCTTTCACCACTTATCTCTCTCAGGTATTTCGTAACTTTATTTTCACTATCATTCACTTTCAGCTTCCTCCTCCTACAAACACACCCAAACTCCTCCACTAGTCTTTTTAACTTCCTCTCTCAGTCAACCACCAAAGCTGTATCATCAGCAAATATTAGCTGACTCAGATCCCTTACCGTTTCTTCCTCACTGATCAAACTCAGGCCTTTGTCTAAAACCCTCATATTCAATTCCTTTACTACATCATCCATATACAAACTGAACAATCATGGTGACATTACACAACCCTGACACAAATCCAATTTGACCGGGAACTGGAAGAATTCAGTCACATAATCACTTTACACATGCCCGGCTATTATCTGACATAAAAACTCTTCATTCCTTCCTGCAACCTGCCTCCAATTCAATTCCGTATACTTTCAGAACACCTCAGTCCTTTCCTGTTAATCTTATTGTACGCTTTCACTTGAATGACCCCCAAAATTTCTTCCCTTACTCAAAAACTTTTCACACAACACAACCTCTTCTCTTTCTAACTTCTTCCTGGTCCTCTTGGATGGCGTTTTCTGTTCCTTATTTTATCGTCCTCATCAGCATTCTACTATACACCTTTTCTACCACACTCAACAAACTTACACTCTTATTAGAACATCCCCATGAATATACAAAGTAACTACCTATGTATTTGTCCAATCTTCTAGCACCTTTCCGGTAATAAAGTACGCATTCAGCAACTTTAGCAGCCACTGTATATATGATGCTCTCCCCACTACTCTTCAAGCACTAGTCTACAGCACATCCATCCAAACCTGCAGCTTTCTTTCCCTCATTTTCTCCTCACAGCCTCTCGTAATTCCTCTCTTTTGATCATTACAATGTTTAACTTTCCTGATGCACTGACTCTGTTTCTTCCATCTGCAGCAATCACTGTTCCATCCTCCTTATCTACATTTAACAATCCTTCAAAATATTCTGCTCGTATTTTGAAGACCATCTTTTTTACTCAGCACCGTCCCATCACATGTTATTGAAGAACTAATAGAGTAAAACTTAAATATCATATCTCAAAGTAACTTACGTACCCAATGAAGGTAATGGAAATAAAATGAAAATTAGTTATAAGGCTGTTTAAGGGGAAAGTGGTAACAAGAAGAATGAATGAGTCTCCCATTAATCTTATCCGTTCTCTTTACTAGTCGTCCAACCCCATAGCAGGAGCAGTATTCTGAAAATTAATATCACGTTTTTACTTCACAAAATAATATCACGTTTTATATAAGGGTGCGAATGCCCAAGTTCAGATTTACGTAGGTAGGAGACTTACACGTGGCTCTGGGAAGGTGACGGGAGGGGTGGGGTATAAGCCTCATAATAGTGGATTTTTTTTTCCCCATAAATTTAAATGTTTTGTTTTAATATGATGCGAGTTTCCCTTGGACATCGTTGATTTTCATAGCAAAGGGATGGGTATAAAAATGGTAAGTTTACGAGTTGAGCTCATATTGACTCAAAATAACAGAATCTACCAGAAAATGAAAATACTTTCGTAAAAAAAAAATAGAGGATCAACCTATAGAACTTCTACCTTCAGTACAGTCCTCTGATATCTTATAGTGTGTGTATGTAATATGTAAAGGCACTTACAAGAAAATTGAGGTTGGAAATTCGAAAATACCTCAGTTACCCATCTATTCTCGAGCTTCTTAGCAGTAGAAAGCACGCCGTAAATGTAGGCAGACTAAAATAGAAAATATCTCAACCATGTTCTCTTGCGCTCAGCAGCATTTTTTTTTTTTTAATGGACTCGAAGCCCTCCTCAGAACTTTAATATCAATTTATATTCCTCCATTCACCGTTCAGGGCTTCAGAATGTCACACCTCGTTTAAACCTCTTTCTTATTCCTTCCGTAAATCTTTCTCTCTTCACACTCTTTCCCTACTAAACGTTGCCGGTACCAAATGAATCCAGCTTTTAATGAACAAGTACAACCTAGCAACTGTAGAATACCCAATGCCAGACGCACTTAAGTTTTGGCATCGTTCGTTAGTTCTGCAGAAATGTTCTATAACAAATATAAAAATTACCAAACAAAATGAAGCGAAAATAAAGTACGAGTATATTTGCCACAGATTTTTATTTTTATTTTTTTTTATAGGAGGGACACCGGCCAAGGGAGAAAAAAAAAAAAAGCCCACTGAGATGCCGGTCCCCGATTAGAGTCCGAAGCGGTAGTCAAAATTTTTAAGGATAAGTGTCTTGAAACCTCCCACTTAAAGCAATTGAAGTCATAGAAAGGTGGAAATACAGAAGCAGGCAGGGAGTTCCAGAGTTTACCAGAGAAAGAGATGAATGACTGAAAATACTGCTTAACTTTTGCATTACAGAGGTGGACAGAATAGGGGTGAGAGAAAGAAGAAAGTCTTGTGCAGCGAGGCCGCAGGACGAAGGGAGGCATGCAGTTAACAAGATTAAAAGAACAGTTAGCATGAAAATAGCGGTTGAAGATAGCTAGAGATGCAACACTGCGGCGATGAGAAAGAGGCTGAAGACAATCAGTTAGAGGAGAGGAGTTGATGAAACGAAAAGCTTTTGATTCCACCATGTCTAAAAGAGCGGTATGAGTGGAATCCCCCAGACATGTGAAGCATGTTCCATACATGGACGGATAAGGAAGTCCCGTGTACAGAGTTAGCAGCTGGGGGGGGGGGTGAGAAAAACTGACGGAGACGTCTCAGAACGTCTAACTTCATAGAAGCTGTTTTAGCTAAAGATGAGATGTAAAGTTTCCAGTTTAGATTATAAGAAAAGGACAGACCGAGGATGTTCAGTGTAGAAAAGGGGGACAGTTGAGTGTCATTGAAGAAGAGGGGGATAGTTGTCTGGAAGGTTGTGTCCAGTTGATAGATGGAAGAATTGAGTTTTTGAAGCATTGAACAATTCCAAGTTTGCTTTGGATCAATCAGAAATTACACACACACACACACACACACACATATATATATATATATATATATATATATATATATATATATATATATATATATATATATATATATATATATATATATATATATATATATATAAAACACTGTAAGAAAATATGAATTACTACAGAATTACATACATTGCAAACCATAGTTCTCAGTAATACACGTTTTTCAACCTTTTCCGTCAACTCCGGTTTCCGTCAAGTTTTAGGTCATTCCGTACTCTTTTTCTGTCCGCACCAAACTGATCGTCTTCCCGGAGGAGAGTTATCGTCAACTTTTGTTGTCAAATGAAAATCCGTTGTTTATGATATAAAGATATGCTAAGTAAACCTTACTAATTTTTTTTTAAATATCGCGTCCCACACTTGTCTCTGTGATACAAGCGATCACCCACAAACACCCCAGCGCCATTCGCTCCACCACTCAGGGGTTACAACAGGGCAGTGAGAGAGTTGGCGAGGGAGGCAGAACTCAGTAGGAGGCCGCCAGCGTGTGTCCTTACCTCTCCCTGCGGGAGCTGACGTGGCAGCAAGCGGACCCCACAGCTTCAGCGAGCCGACAGGCCTATTATCGTCTCAGCAGGAGCGGCAGGGCATAGGGAAAACACATCACAGTTGGAAACATTCTAACTTCTGAATAGGTACGGAAGAAAAGAGAAGATAAAAGAAAAGAAAGATAAAAACATTATACACCAAACAGAAGAAGAAGAAGAAGACGAAGAAGAAGAAGAAGAAGAAGAAGAACAACAACAACAACAACAACAACAACAACAACAACAACAACAACAACAACAACAAGAAATTGGTTATCAAAAAGTAAGAGAAGCAGGCTAGCAGGTCGCGGCAGTAGTGATGGGGAACATGTGCCGGGCGGCCAGGCAATGCCCGGCGTGCGGTGCTGCAAGACGACGCGTGGCTGCAATAATGATGAATGTCACTCGTGAAGCGGCTGTGTGTGTGTGTGTGTGTGTGTGTGTGTGTGTGTGTTGAGCTGTAATGTGGAGGGAAAGACATCACATTCTTGTTTAACAGAAGATAATTTAAACATTTCTTGTCACAGGAAGGAATAAATACCTTGTCTGACTTAAGGAATCATTGACTACAACTTCAGGTAAAAATTTCAACTATAATTATAAACTTAACCTCGAAATCCTTATTAAAGTACGTCTTTACTTTTTTTTAATTAGCATTTTCCTTACTTTTCTTCTTTCTAATAGCGACTCAGAATTATAAAAAGACAGTACTCGTATTCTTACCAATACTGTTCACACAGAGCTGTCTTGGAGGCACACGCAGACACGCCGCGTGCAATGTGATGGGTAGGGTGGACACGCACCATGACTACATCATCCCCTCCGTCAGGAACAGCTGTGCGCATGTGACGGGGGAGGGGGGGGGCATCCACCAGAAGTGGCTGAGGCTGCTCTGTAACATATAATTAGGACTGCAGTATAGTAGTTTGTATTGTAGTTTTTGTCTTTAGATCATGAAAAGCAGAAGGTAAATATTGATATAAAAAGAATATATCAATAAAAAAAAGTATATCTTTTACATGTTTTTTTTTTTTTTTAAGAGAAATATGGTTATTATTTGTAACGTACTCCTAAGAAATTTTTACATATGTGTAATGGTTCTTTTTAAGTAAAGATAATTTTCCAATTATTAGGTGAAAATTTTGAAATTGAAAATTTTTTCAAGATTTTTAACAGCCTGTTACAAAAAATTGGAAAAAAATGCGCCAAAAATTTTTCATCTAAGGTTACAGATGATTAAATCAAGAAAAGTAGAAGATTATTGATATAAAAAGTATATATCAATAAAAAAAAGTGTTTTTACTGTCTTCATTTTTTTAAAAGCGAAATGTAGTTATTATCTGTATCGTACTCCTAAGAACTTAAAAGAGTATTTTACACATGTATAATGGTTCTTTTTTAAGTTAACAGCATATCCCAATTATTAGGTAAAAATTTTTAAATTCGATTTTTTTTCAAGATTTTTAACACAGGTGAGGACCTGTACAAAGAGAAAAGAGGAAAAAAAATTGCGACAAAAAATGTTCATCTAAGGTTACAGGCAGGTTGTTGTCGGGAAGAAGCCCCTAATGTTTCTTTTAATACTGTTCCCTTTTCTTCTCTTTATTCTGGAAACTGTATAATATTTGTTTACTTCCTCTAGTCTTGCCCTCCTCAAACAGTAGGCTCACCAGTATTCAATTTTCTTTTTCAAGATATAGTTGTTGTCGTGGTGGTTCTGTCTTCCTGTTGCCCACAGTGGCTATGGGGGTGATAACAGACCTGCAGTGCCCGTATTCTGAAACGTTTTGCTCTCACTCCGGCTATTTTCAAAGGCCACACGGGTTCTCAAGACTGTTTCTCCTGTTAATAATGTAGAAATATCATTAATCCGTCCCTGAAATCGTGGAAACACCCTTTAAAACCCACATCATTTCAACTAGAGCCTTTTGGAAGAAGTGGAGGTGCGGCGCAGTGTTTCAGGGGACAATCCACAAGAAGGGCGGTAAGGGGAAGAGCCACGCCAATCGCGGATGCAGACTTGACATTCCCGCACGCCGCGCCTCATCCTGATGTTTCGAGAGGGCGGGATGATGAAAGAAATGACTTGATGCCTATTTCAAATCTCTCTCTCTCTCTCTCTCTCTCTCTCTCTCTCTCTCTCTCTCTCTCTCTCTCTCTCTCTCTCTCGTTTTCTTTGATTTTCTTTCATTCTGTGCTTCTGTTTTTCATTGCTTTATTTTTCTATTTTCTTCTCCACATTCTCTCTTTTCTCTGTAAACTTTCCCTCTTTTCATCTTTTTTTCTCCTTTCCCTCCTTCACCATTTTCTCTCTCTCACTCTCTCTCTCTCTCTCTCTCTCTCTCTCTCTCTCTCTCTCTCTCTCTCTCTCTCTCTCTCTCTCATATTTTCTTTCATTTCTTTCCTTTTGTCTTTTTCATTTATTTTTGTTCATTTTTCCTTCCGTTACCTTCCTTAGATTTCACCGCTAACCCCCCCGCCCCCTTCTCTCTCTGGTCATCCCCGCTATGTGAGGAAGCATACCGAGGAGGGAAGAAATCACCTCATGCGTATTTCAGCCTGACATTCCTCTGCCTCACTCGACAGCCGGTGACCAACATGACAAATGACTCATGTTTTAATCACAAAATATCATGGAGCGAACACACAAAGAGAGGGAGAGCACGGGCGGGCAGACTGGCAAACTCTCTCTCTCTCTCTCTCTCTTACCTGTCGCCGGTGAGGAAGAGGCCGGGTGCGGAACATCCAAGCAAAGACAAAGAGGGGGAGGAAAGTAAGAGAAGGATAATAACTTAGAGAAAGAGAAGGAAGAGGGGAGGATAAAGGAAACATACAAGGGAAAGAGGACGACTAGCAGGAGGAGGAAAAGGAACAAGAGGGGAGGAATCGCGGCGTCAGCGGGGCACCATCCATCAGGCGGGGCGGGCGCGCGTCGCAGGGGCGGGACCCAAACAACTAGCGTGTGCAGAATCACTCGAGACAAATGACCCTCGCGCGGGCGTGATGGATGTTGACGCGCCTGTCCGCACTTATTCAAATGACTCGCCGCCGTCTGCGATCACCCACGCCATACCTTGCCAAACTTTACCCTGTCTTTCACCCTACCTTGCGTTGCCGTTTAAAATATTCATGTCCTTCCTTCCGTACCTTCTTTAACTCCTGTCTTTGTTTTGCCTCAGAAGAACAGCACACGCAAGTCAAGACCGCCCATGCCCCGCGCCTCGCCCCTCTCCCACCCTCTCGTCCACCAGTGACTGATGGACCCCCCTTCGCTCGTGATTAATTAGACGATGCTTGCTGTTCCTCGGTCCCTCATTCATCCGTGACACCCGCCGCCTGCTGTCCACTCTGCACGCGCGCCACGCCACCCAGCCTCCAGCTCACACACAGCCATACTGAAACACATCCGCACCGCACCTCCACTACTTTCAAAAGGCTTTAGATTAAATTACACGGGGGTTTTAAGGTTTTTACGGTTCTAGTGACACATTAACAAGATTTCTACACTATTAACAGGATAAATATGCCTGAGAACCAGACTAATCATCTCTGTGACGAATGAAAATAGCCGTGGTGGGAAAGCAAAGTGTTTCAAGATACTGGCCAGTGCACTCACGACTCATATACACACTGACTGCCGGGGTTCGAATCCTGGAAAGTCAGAGATGGTTTAACTCTTTCATTGCCATTTGGTGCATCTTTCTTAAAGCACTCTGGGACAAGTATTCTCGTTTTTCGGTCATAACCAAACGTTATACTAGCTAGAAATTGCAAAATCTATCCTTTCTCATCACTTTCTTTCCTGCAGGTGCTTATGAATATCTCATACGTTGCTTGTAGTGTTGTGAATGGTTGCATACTGCAGTGAAAGGGTTAAGTTGTTCTTTCGTCCACTTTTCTGATTGGTCGGTGAGTGTGGAGTGCCTGGAGCAGGACTGAGGAGTGTGGGTGAGTGTGGAGTGCCTGGAGCAAGACTGAGGAGTGTGGGTGAGTGTGGAGTGCCTGGAGCAAGACTGAGGAGTGTGGGTGAGTGTGGAGTGCCTGGAGCAAGACTGAGGAGTGTGGGTGAGTGTGGAGTGCCTGGAGCAGGACTGAGGAGTGTGGGTGAGTGTGGAGTGCCTGGAGCAAGACTGAGGAGTGTGGGTGAGTGTGGAGTGCCTGGAGCAGGACTGAGGAGTGTGGGTGAGTGTGGAGTGCCTGGAGCAAGACTGAGGAGTGTGGGTGAGTGTGGAGTGCCTGGAGCAAGACTGAGGAGTGTGGGTGAGTGTGACTGTAAGTGGAGTGATGAGTCAGGACCGTACTCTTGAACGCTACCCTCTCTCATAAGGACTGTTTCTTAAAGGCCACAGATACGGAAATTCAAGTTCAAATGGCTATTTTTCCTATTCACCGAGCAGAGTACTTGCTAAACTCTCAACAGATTCACAAAACATAACCTTGGAAACTTCAGTAATACTCGGGACACAGCGCTGAACGTTTGAGAATGGGATCCGACCACGGTGAGAAATGATGAAAGCTGAGGATACAAGAAGCAACACTGGCAATATGAGATTCAAAACTCTTCGCTATTATCTCGTGAGGTACATAATACTTCTTCCTTTCCCTCCTCCCTTTGACAATATGTATTCTATTTTACCCAGTGATCCACATTGTTGTAAACCCAAGAATCACCTAGAAGAAACTAAACACGTAAGAAGAAGGAAGGATATAAAACAAGAATGAAGAGATGAAGAAATGAAGAAGGAAGTAAGAGAGTAGAGGATTATGAGGGAGGATGATAAACATGAGAGCAAGTGAGCAAAAGAAGGAAGGAAGGATATAAGACAAGAATGAAGAAATTAAAAAAAAGAAGGGAGTAAGAAAAGAGAAAGATTACGAGGGAAGAAGATAAACATGACAGCAGGTGAGCAAAAATTCTGTCCCTTCCTTTTCCTCTTTCCCCGGCAATACGCGGTTATGTTACTAGTTTGTTTTGATTTTTGATAAGTCGAAATATTTATCTCTTCTCCCCCTCTCCTCCCTACGCCTCTCCCTCCCTGCTTCATATCACCTAGTGTCAAATATAGTGGTGATGAGAAGTACGGTAATCTGCTACACTTTCTCACCTGTTTGCGTTCTCTTACCTGAAGTCTCGTGATCTTTTGAGTTTCCATAGAGTTTCAGTTGATTTTTACACATCATAACATTAAAGAAAATAAATAAATAAATAAAAAAAATAAGGGAAGCTGCAAGAAGCCATCAGGAGTGTACGTGGCAGTCCCTGTAAGAAAAATACCTATTTACCTAATTTTA
>NC_087158.1:2082500-2105000 GCF_035594125.1 Scylla paramamosain | reverse complement strand
TCCTCCAAACACGGCCATTTCTCCAAACACTGATTTTCCAAGGCTAATCTTCCTTTTTCTACTTTTCTCTGTCTTTTTTTTTCTCGCCCTCTTTCCGTCTCGCTCTTTCTGTCTCTCTCGCTCTTTCTCTCCGTCACTCATCATTTATAGACGAGGTATTGTGTGTGTGTGTTCGTCTCAATTGGTGTATTTTTGGCGTGTTAGTGCGTGGGTGAGTGGGTGCGTGCGTGCGTGCGTGGGTGTATAGGCGGGTGAGTCTGTCTGTCCGGGAGGTTTAGTCTTAGTTATGTTAATGAAGGCTGGTTTGTTAGCTTGTTATTTATTTAGCTAGTTAGGGTCGTTATTTGAATAATTAGTTGGTTCGGCTGATAGTTATGTTAAGTTGATTATGGTAGTTAGCTGATCAGTTTTGTTAATTACTTAGTTATTTAGTTAATTTGTTAGTTAAGGTAAGAGATTAGTTAGTAATTTAATTAGTTTATTTAGTGAATTTGTTAGTTAAGGTAAGAGATTAGTTAGTAATTTAATTAGTTATGTTAATGAAAATGGTTGGTTGGTTAATTAGTTAGTTAATTAGACAGTTAGTTGGTTACAGTTATGTTACGCTATTTTGATTAAGATAATTGAACATAAAAAAAACATACGAGAAATTGCAAGAAGCCACCAGGCCTACACGTGGCAGTTCCTTTATAAAACATGCCTACTTATTTCCACCCATCATGCCCATCCATACATTTACCTAATCTTCTTTTAAGCTCCCTAATGACTCAGTACTATTCCATTTAATTAGCAGTTAAACAGAACCAATTTCTTCTTTTCTCTTTTTTAATCCCACCTTACTAAGCCTGAATCATTATTTCTTGTCCAATCATGAATACTAATCTTTATCTATATCACTCTTGTCATGTCCCTTGTCAGACCCTATCTTTACACACGCCTCTAACGAATGTAAAGGCTTTAATCTCCTCTTGCAAGTAATATTTCACATCCCTTGTATATTTTTAGTCATTCTCCCTTGTACTGAATCTCACAGACCTATATCTTTCCTGTAATGCTTGGACCGGAGCACCACAGCATAGTCTAGATGAGGTCTGACCAGTGCTGAATATAATCATAACATTACTTCAGCACTTTTAACGCTCGTAAAGATGATTGGCTTTGTTTCTGTACTCTATGCAGATCTAAGCTGACTGTAACTCACAAATCGTTTTCACTCCCTGATCTTACAAGAGTCCTCGTTCTTTGGTCCATATTATTTAAATATTACAGGCTCTCGTGAGGACAATTACTTTCAAAGGTTGCAAAAATGGTAAGCAGTGTGCTCTTACGAGTCCTTTCCAATTTATCAGTAGTCATATAAACACACTCGAAAACCACAGCGCGCCACCAGAGGCTGTTAAAAGATACGGTGAGGTGCTGAGATGTCTGAGAATATGAAACTTCACTATGTTCCTGTTGTGTGGATTGCCTCTACCTACCAAAAATAAATAACTAAATGAATAAATAAATAAATAAATAAATAAATAAATAAATAAATAAATAAAAAAATAAAAAAAATATATAAATAAATAAATAAAGGAAGAAACGAAGAATCAAGAAAGTAACGGAAGTAGAATAAAACAAAATGAAAGAAGAAAAAGAAAGAAGAACAGATGAAGAGGGAGGATATAAAATAAAATAGGAAGAAAGGAAGGATATACAGAGAAGGAAGAGAGAAAAGGGAGAAAGGAATTAAATCAGTAATAAAGGGAAGGAAGGGAGGGGGAAACAGAGTAAGGGTTAGAGGGGAGAGGAAAGGGGCGGGTGGCAAAATGTATGGGGAATCTAGGAAATGGAAGGGGAGAAGAGGGGAGGAGAGGGGAGGAGAAGGGAAGAAGGGTAGGAAGGAGAAACTGACGATGTGGAGCATGGAGGGGAGGAGAGGACGAGAAAGGGGAGAGAATGAGAAGGAAAAGGAAAGGGAAAAATGAAAGGAGATGAAGGAAGAGAGGAAGAAAAATTAAGAAAGGAACTACAAAGAAGGAAAAAGAGAGATAAAGAGAAAGGAATGAGAAGAATCAAGGGAAAAAAGGAAAGAAGTGAAGAGGAGAGAACTGTGGGAAAGGAGGAGGAAGAGGAAAAATAAGAGAAGGAAAGAGAGTAAAGTAAGCAGAAAGCAAAGGAAAAAGTAAAAGAGAAAGAATAGAGGAAAAACTGAAAAAAATGAAACAAAAGAAGAAAGATGAAAGAAGAGAAGATGAAAACAGAAAGAGGGAGATAATGGGAAGAGGGGGATGAAGATGAATGAGGAAAGAAGAGGAAGAGGATGATGAAAATATGCATCGATGGCTCTTCTTACCTTTGTTCTCGTCATCTTACGGTTACTCTTAATTCTCTTCCTCTCCCTTTCTTTTCTCCCTCCTTAATTCTTACTTTCTTCCTCTTCCTCTCTTTCTTCCTCTCCCATTGTTTTCTCCCTCCTTACTTCTTTCCTTCCTTCTGTCCTTAATTAATTTCTTTCCTCTCTCTGCTAGTTTACTTAATTTCCTCTATTTCTCCTTTCTTCTCCCTTTTCCCTCCCTTCCTTCGTTTATTTGATTTCTGTTCTACTTTCTTCCTTCTCTACTTCCTCCTTTCCTTTCCTCACTCTACTTCGTTTCCTTCATTCCTCCCTCTTTCTCCCCTTTTTCCAATACTTGATATATCTCCTCTGTACTCTTAATCATCTCTCTCTCTCTCTCTCTCTCTCTCTCTCTCTCTCTTCTCTCTCTCTCTCTCTCTCTCTCTCTCTCTCTCTCTCTCTCTCTCTCTCTCTCTCCACGGACACAATTTATCTCATGAGTCGTTGAAAAGAGGAATTTGAGAAAAACAAAATGACACCTAAGAACTTTTCCTTCCTTTCCTCCTTTCCTCCACCCACCTCTCCTCTCCCTTCCCTCCTTTCCTCCATCCACCTCTCCCTCCCTACCTCCCTCTCTTCCTCCGCCCCTCGCAGCCTTACAACGCACGCGGTAAATTCTAAACAAACAATGTATTTGCCCGGGAAAACAAAAACGGAACTTAGACAATTGGACAGGCTTTGCCCGGGCCGCGTATACAGGAGGAGGAGGAGGAGGAGGAGGAGGGTCGTGAATTTCGTTGTAGTCTCCGTCATGTCCTCCTAATTTCAATCTTTTCGTGTCTTCAGAGCGTCAGAGGGTAAGTTTTGTCTGTGATTTTTATAGATTTTAATTCCTCCCTTCTTTCTCTCCCTCTCGCTCTCTGTCTGTCCAAAGTGCGGCGTTAAGTGTGTCGATCGATAGGCGAACGATGAATTCTGGGACGGAAAGTGCGTTGTCCTGAATGGCGCCTTTGATCCGCGCTGCTCCTGCTTGAACGGTTTTCCTGAATGCGAGAATGTGCGGCCCACGCCAGCCAGGCCGCCGCCGACTCCCAACGCAGAATTCCTAACACACACACACACACACACACACACACAGCCCCGCCTCGCCGCCAGGATGCTGCGGACAAGACTCTCGCGTCCCGAGCCATTTTCCAGGTTTGCTCCCTCAAGTAAACACAATTATCGTGCCACATGAATGAGGCAATGAATGAACGGCCGCCCCGCGCCCCTCCGCGCCAGCCACAAGACAAGTTTTTGCTAGGGTGGCTGCGGCGCCTCACCTGCCTGCCACGCCGCTCAGCATTCCTGCCGCGCCGATAAAACAAGTGAAAAACGCTATGAAAACTCTTCAGGCGCTCACCGCTGCCTTAAAAAATACAAATTTATATAGTGAGGAGGCAACCCTCCCGCGCGATGCCCACCAGCAAGTACTGACGGGTAAACACTGCCTTCGCCGCCCCGCCAGCGCCCTCTGCGGCACTGCGCCTGTCCGGGCCACTCCTGCAGCAGCCGCGCCGCCACTACCCCAACAGCCGCCACGAGACGGAGACCCTGACGCGGCGGGCGAGGCGCTCGAGGACTTTGGTTTGTCGTCGCGAAAAGTAGTGCCCACCAAATTCGTCGCGGCCATTGTTATTCTATTGTCCGTCAACGAGCGAAACGCCATCTGCCGCCAGAGACAAGAGATTAACCGGCCATCCCGGGCACACGCGGTGGCGCGGGGAGTCGCGGCGCCATCCGACCCTGCCCCTTGCCGCGCCCCGCAAAGGGCCCAAGGGCGCGAGGCAGGGGCGGCGTGGGTTGCGCCCCGCAGGCAAAGGCAACAAGTAGGAGCGAGGGACAGAGGGCGCGCAGAGATTTAAATGATGATCATGTCACAGTTATTTAATCAATATTTACGGCGGATTGCCAGGCATAAATCACACCACCAACAACAAGCCCGCCGCCATGTCTCCTCTTTAAATGGACTGCCTTATTCAAATTAACCTTTTTTCCCTTCCTCCCTCGCTCGGCGCGGCGCGGGGCACGTGCGGCCGCGTCAGGTTGTCGCCCCGAGGCAGGCAGCGGTGGGCGGCGCGCGTCGCTATCGAGAGATGATCAGCGCGATGGCTGAGTGTGTTGCTCCTCAGCACGGCACTGCCCGGCTTAACAGGGAGATCAGGGCCAAGATAACGTCAATTACCCTCAGAAGCTGCAGGGCCGAGCCGCGACCTGCCCTGGTGCTGCTAATGTTCAGGGAGGAGGAGGAGGAGGAGGAAGGGTGTGGCCTCTTCCTTCTTTACCAACAGGAGAAGAAAAGGATGGACACGACCTGTTATTTTCCAAATTTTCACGGTGAAGAAGATACATTTTTTTTCAGTGCGCGCGCGCGCGTGTGTGTGTGTGTGTGTGTGTGTGTGTGTGTGTGTGTGTGTGTGTGTGTGTGTGTGTGTGTGTGTGTGTGTGTAAGCAAGCGTAATCATAAACTCGTGATTCATATGCACAGGAAAAACTACGCAGGTGATTTTCTCTCTCTCTCTCTCTCTCTCTCTCTCTCTCTCTCTCTCTCTCTCTCTCTCTCTCTCTCTCTCTCGCCTGCTCATCATCATCATTTGTCACGTCGCATCACTCGCGAGTCAGACAGGACCAGACGCCGAGCTAAAGGGAGGAGAAGGGAGGGGAAAGGAGAGAGGGAGAGGGGGAGAAGGAGGCAGGGAGAAAACAGAGGCAGGGGAAGCTGAGGGGAAGTGGAGTGCCGTATGGCTTCCCGCGGAAAAAAAAAAAAAAAAAACACGCACTTCTGTAAAATTTTGATCGTGACTCACAAAACCTGCTGAGGGGAAGACCACCACCACCACCACCACCATCACCACCACCACCACCACTACTACTACTATTACAATGGTGAGTTACTCTCTTGAATGACGCGTTATCCTAGTTTATTTGCCTGACTAACGTGAAATAACGAAAAGTAAAGTGCTACTACTACTACTACTACTACTACCACTACTACAATTTTACGATGCTATAGTTTGCTTGACGAACCTGAAATAAAAAAAATAAGGTACTACAACAACAACAACAACAACAACTACTACTACTACTACTACTACTACTACTACTACTACTATAAAAATGAAGGTATATAAGAAACGTACGATAACTTGCAGCATGGTATGAGGGGAAGGCCAAAACTGTATATATGTACTCACCCTTATATTTCATCCATACACGGAGTATTGAAAATATACAGGAAGAGTCTGTGGAAGATAAGAAGTCATTAGATGTTGTATTTATTCAGTAGGTCAATAAAAATACGAACTTTTGAAATACGAGATCTAAAAATGGACAAACAAATAAGTAAATAAATAGATAAATAGAATAAAGAAATGAAAAAAATAAAGAAATGCTGCAGTCAATTAAATAAATAAACAAACAATGAATAAATACAAAAAATAACAAGAAGAAAAAAATGTTGTAGTTTTTGTGGTAAATAAAAAGACAACATGTACCATTAAATTTTCCAAACAGGCATTAAACAAGCGTGGACAATGTGTGTGTGTGTGTGTGTGTGTGTGTGTGTGTGTGTGTGTGTGTGTGTGTGTGTGTGTGTGTGTGTGTGTGTGTCGTCCCTGTCCCTGAATTGAACACTAAAAACAACATATTATTTCAGTACTACTACTACTACTACTACTACTACTACTACTACTACTACTACTACTATTACTACTAGTACTACCAATACTACTACCACCACTTCTACTACAACTACTCAGAACGCTAATAAACAAACATCAAAGGGTAACAATACCACCACCACCACCACCACCACCATCAACACCACCACCAACAACAACAATGACAATATACACGCAAATCTGATAATCATACATAACCACACACACACACACACACACACACACACACACACACAGACACACTATCCCTTATTCCCTCTTTCCCCTTTTCCCTCTGATACAAGCCTTCCCTCCCTCTCTCTCACTCTCTCTCTTTCCCTCCCTCTCCCTCTCCCTCTCTCGTTCTCCTCCTCCCTCCCCCGGACTTGCCTCAGGGTAAAGGGAGAGGTGGGCAGCTGGTCTAGAGAGCCCACACCCGGCCTGCACTCTCCCTCCCTCTCCCTCTCTCCCTCTTTCTCTCCCTCCATCACTCTCACTCTCTCTTCTTTCCTTCATTCCCTCTCTCCGTTAGATAAGCTATTAAGTCACCCAATAGGAGGACCACACAGGAAGGAAGGAAGGAAGGAAGGAAGGAAAGAAAATTGTTGATTAGTTATTTAGCTAGGAAGAAAGTAATGAGTGAATGAATTAATGAATGAATGAATGAAGAGAGGGAAGAAGGAAGGAATAAATGAGTGATTGAGGAGAAGAAAGAAGTTATCCCAGTCAGTCAGTCAAAAAAGGAAGGAAGGAAGGAAGGAAGGAAGGAAGGAAGAGAAGGAAGCAAAAGAGGAAGAAAGAAATGATGGTTAACACGTAGACATGGAGAGAGAGAGAGAGAGAGAGAGAGAGAGAGAGAGAGAGAGAGAGAGAGATAGTAGCGCATCCCTTTCATCCCACGACCAGACCTGCGAGACAAAAAAATAAAGTAAAAAAAGGAAAAGAAAAAAAGTAAAACAACGATAAAAAAAAAAAGAGAAGCCACAAATGAATGAAGTGGATATTGAATTTCGTAGTGTAATAGTAGTAGTAGTAGTAGTAGGAAAGAAAAGTATAACAATGGTAGTGGAAAAGAATGAAAAAAAAGGAGAAAACTAAACTTGAAAGAATATGGAAAAAAATAAAATAAATAGCGGTACTGGTGGTGAAGATAGTGATGATGATGTTGCTATTAGTTTTGGTGATTATGACAAAGGTGGTGATGATGATGGTAGTTATAACAGTGATGGTGCTAACGGCAGATATGGTGATGGTGGAGGGTAATAATGGCAGTAGTGTTGTTGATGGCAGAGGTGATGAGGACTCCACACACTAATACTGACGTTCACCCACCCCTCCTCCACCCACCCATCCACTCAACCAATTACCAACACCCATGTACCCAACCACACACCCATGTACCCAACCACACACCCACATCCACCCAACCACACACCCACATCCACTCATCCACCACCTTACTTCCACCCAGCCATCAAGTCACCTGTGAGCCAAACGTCCTGAAGCCACTGTGATCTGTGTATCCTTCGCCCCAGTGCCAAGGATCCCATTCTGAAACACTCCTACGCCACGCCTCCACTCCATTCAAAAGGCTCTTCTAGTAAAGTTACACCGGTTTTTAAGGGTGTTTTCATGGTTCTAGTTACAGATTAACAAGACATCTACATCATCAACAAGGGAAACACTCGTGAGAACCCTGCTAATCATCTTTGTGGCCTTTGAAAACAGTCGTGGTGGAACTACATGGTTTAATAAGAGTGTTTTTTATGGCTCAAATGACAGATTAACAATATTTCTACATTCTAAACAGGAGAAGCACTCTTGATAACCCGACTGGTAATCTCTGTGGCCTTTGAAAATAGTCGTGGTGAGAGAGCAAAGCGTTTCAGAATCTTTTACTTTTGTCGTTTCCCTGGAGTGTCTGGTTAGCGCCATGTACGAGTCTCCTCCAGCTGCTTCCGTCCCTTGCATCTTCCTGTGTGACTCCCATCCTTTGCGTTTCAGAATATGAGCCTTTAGGTGTCCGGCTTTTAACCATGGGCTGCTTAATGGTGCCGGCTCTGCTAAACACTGCGCCAAACGAAGAATGTATGAATGTATAATGAAGAAAAAAAAATGAAAAAGTTTTTCTTTGAAGGAGCAGGAAATGGAGTATGGTGTATGAGAGAAAATGGGATGTAAAAGAAAACGTGTATGTATGCATGTAAGTGTTGTGTAGTGGAAGTGTGTGTATTACATGCTACAAGCTCCCGGGTGGCGGCGTGCAGTATTGCCAAGTCAGCGCGCGGCCATCCGTCAGTAGTGTGTGGACGGCCGGTTAGCCTGTCCCGCCCCGCCACGCCCCCCGCGAGACGCCCAAAGACGCCACGATGGATTACACCCATGAATAATGAGGCCTCGAGGGTAAGGGGGACAACGGCTGGTGGTGGTGGTGGTGGTGGTGGTGAGGGGAGGGAAAGAGTGATAAGAGGGTCATGAAAATAGGAGAGGAAGGAAAGAAGGTAAAACAAAAGAAAATAAAAGAGACAGGTGTAGAATGATAGAAAACAGGTAGAAGCAAAAGAGTAAGGAAAGACAGGGAGATAAATGAGAGAAAATAAGAAAAAGAAAAGGAAACCACAAGCATGGAATGATTTGTAGAAGATATGGGAAGAAGCAAAAAGGAAAGAAAAGATAGAAAAAAGAGGAAAGGAGAAAAGAAACGAAAAGACAGTGATAATGGGCAGAGGGGAAAAAGAAAAGAAAAGCGAAGGAAAAGAAGCGAGAAAAAAAAACGAAAAAAACACCAGATAGCGCATGACAGAGGATAGATGAAAAAACAAAAAATGAAAAAAAAGAAAATATAGGAGAGGGAGAAAGGTAAAGGAAGGAATAGGAAGGAAACAGGAAAAAAGGAAACTGTGGCTGTCATGCACACCTCCATGGGAAAAATAAGGAAAGGAAAATAAATGAGAAAAAAAGAGAAAAGAAAAAAAAAACTGACAGCAAAAAAAGGGAAAGAAAAGATGATAAGAACGAGAAAGGAACATAAAGGAACATAAAGAAAAAAAAGAAAGAAAAGGAAACAGAAGGAGGATATATTACGTCATGCATGAAAGAGAAAAAAAAGAAAAAACTAATAAAAGAAAAACTAAGCTATAAGTAGAAAGAAACAGATAAGAAAAGAACGAAAGCAGAGAAAGGAAGGGAAAGACGGAAGAGGAACCATCATGCATGCCGCCAGAACAGGTCCCAGGTCCGCACATCGAGCTGTTTGGTGACTCCCTTGCATGACGGACAGGCGGCAGGCAGAAGTGTCACCCGGCGCCTCATTACTGTCCCTCCGCCATGCACTGCCCCGCCTGACTGCATGACTACTATTCTCTGCTTTGTACACACGAGCTACCATGCACGCGCCGCCACGTACACGGGATCGCCATGCACACACACACACACACACACACACACACACACACACACACACGCATACGCACGCACATACATAACTGTACACGTGTCTGGTGGTGCGGGGGGTCAAGTTACACAGAGTTAAGGGGATGTATGTGCGCCCAGCTGTGTTAGTTACTGCTATTGTGTTCTCTCTCTCTCTCTCTCTCTCTCTCTCTCTCTCTCTCTCTCTCTCTCTCTCTCTCTCTCTCTCTCTCTCTCTCTCTACTACTACTACTACTACTACTACTACTACTACTACTACTTAAGTGTATGTGTGTGTGTGTGTGTGCGCGCATCCTACTAATTGATTAAATGACTGACTGATTGACTTACTGGCGACTTAACTAGACCACCGACTTGCTGCCTGATTAGCTAACAGACTGACTACCTGACTAACTGACCGACTGACTAACTGACTAACTGAATGAATGGATGAAAGAATGAATGAGCGACTGTGTGTGTGTGTGTGTGTGTGTCCGCCATTTATATGATGTGTATGCATAATGATGAATGAGAAATGGAGAGAGTGAAGGACAATGAATGATGAAGGAGAGGAAAGGGGGAAAAGGGAGGGAGAGAGGGAGGAGAGAGAGGAGGTGGAGGGAATGGAGAGTGAAAGGGAGAGGCGGAGAGGAGTAGAAAAAAAAAAAAAAACGGAAACGAGTGAATATGAGAGAGAAGGGCAAACCAAACAACACACACACACACACACACACACACACACACACACACACACACACACACACACACACACACACACACACACACACACACACACACACACACACACACACACACACACACACACACACACACACACACACACACACACAGAGAGAGAGAGAGAGAGAGAGAGAGAGAGAGAGAGAGAGAGAGAGAGAGAGAGAGAGAGAGAGAGAGAGAGAGAGAGTACAGGAGTAAATACGAAGAGAAGGAATCAGAACAAGGAAACACACGTAGAGAGAAAGAAAAAAAAAATAACAAGACAAAGAAGAGAAATAAATGAAGAAAGAAGACAAAAAATACAGCAGCAGATCTTTTGGTCCCTGCTAGACAGTTGGATGATGAAAAAAAAAATTGAAGTTTAAACAAGTAAAGGCAGAAAAACAAGTCACGATGAGGTGGAGGCGGACAAGCACAAAGGAACACAAATGAAAACAAAGAAATACAAAGGAATACAGAGGAAAACAGGCAGTAAAAGACCCTCAGATCCTCGCTAGGGACCTTGACTACACTAATTACTACCATTACGGAGAGGACAGCAGAGTGGAAGGCTCCTCCCACCCACCGAAGTGGATAGAACAAGGACAGAATAGTGAGAAGAAGACAGGGGAGGACTAAGAGGACGAAGAGGATGAAGAGGAGGAGGAAGAGGAGGACGACGCTGAGGAGGAGGAGGATGAGGAGGGCGGAAGAAGACTGAGAAGGAGGAGGAAAAAGACGAAGAAAACGGAGAAACAGGTGACGAGGAGGAAGAGAACGAGGACGACTAAGAGGAGGAGGAGGAGGAGGAGGAGGAGGAGGAGGAGGAGGAGGAGGAGGAGGAGGAGGAAAAGGAGGAGGAGGAGGACGAAAGAGAACCAGGAGGAGGACTAGGACGAAGAGACGAAAGAGGACGAAGGCGAAGAAGATAACGAAGAAAACGAGAACGACGAAGAAGGAAGAAGAGAAGGAAAAGGACAGAGAAAGAGGGAGAAGATGATAAGGAAGAACAGGCGACGAAGAAGGCGATAACGAAATGGACAAGAAGGAGGAGACGAAGGAAGACGACGAAAAGGAGAAGGACAAAGAGAAAGAGAGCTAGGATAAGAAAGCTGTAGTAGCAATGATGGTGATAACAGTAGTATACATATAGTAATGCTAGTAGTAGTAGTAATAGTAGTAGTAGTAGTGGTAGTGGTGGTGGTGGTGGTAGCGAGCAAGCGAGAGAGGGGACGGACTGAATGAGTGAGAAGAATTAAGATCAAGATTAGTTCCAGTTGATCACGTCCTGGGCGGTCACCCGTGCCTCCCTGAATGCCAACAAGCGGCGGGCGAGGCGGAAATTACTCTCACTTCGAGGTGTTGGAGGGGAAGGCGAGAGGGGATCAGAGGGGAAGGTGAGAGGGGAAGGTGACGGGAGGTGAGGGGGAAAGGTACGGTAAGGGAGGGAGACTGTGAGGAAGAGGTGGGTGGGAGGTTTGCTGAAAGGTGTGTGTTAGTGTTAGAGAGAGAGAGAGAGAGAGAGAGAGAGAGAGAGAGAGAGAGAGAGAGAGAGAGAGAGAGAGAGAATGTGTGTATGTGATTTTACTTCTATTTTTCGCTTTATCTACATACTAAGTTCCCCTTCCCCCCCACCCACCTCTCTCTCTCTCTCTCTCTCTCTCTCTCTCTCTCTCTCTCTTGTAATCAGCTTATCTGCTTACACGGTCCGCTTGTGGCCGTATAGAGGAGACAGGTGGGAGAGAGAGAGAGAGAGAGAGAGAGAGAGAGAGAGAGAGAGAGAGAGAGAGAGAGAGAGAGAGAGAGAGAGAGAGAGAGAGAGAGAGAGAGAGAGTAGAGACAAAACCATAAACGCAATCATACAAAAAAGAAAAGGAAGAAAATAAAAATAAACAAGAATAAAATTAAGAATCAATAAAACAAGAAAAATCGATAAAAAAGAATCACTGAAAATAAAAGAAATAAAATAGAATAAAGAAAAAAAGAAAAGGATAAAAAGAAAAATGACAATAGGACCACTTGTGAGCCTTGATGGGGGAGACGGGAGGGAGAAAGGGGGAGGAAAGGGAAGGAGGGAGGGAGGGAGAAAGGGGGAGGAAAGGGAGAGAGAGAAAGAGGGGGAAAAAGGGAGGAAAAGGGGAAAGGGACAGGAGTGACTTGTTTTCCTTTTTCTTCTTTTATTTTGTTCTTCCTCTTCTCTTTTCTTCTTTCGCTACATGTATAATAAATAAATAAATAGATAAATAAATAAATAAAAGAAGTACACAAAATAAACAGCACCTCTACTACTACTACTATTACTACTACTACTACTATTACTACTACTACTACTACTACTACTACCACCACCACCACTACCACCACCAGCGTGTCAGGCGGAAGGGGAATTGTATTGACATTTTCTGGTGCCAATCATGAGATTAGTCGTGTACGGCGGCTGGCTTGTGTGTGTGTGTGTGTGTGTGTGTGTGTGTGTGTGTGTGTGTGTGTGTGTGTGTGTCTGTATGTGTGTGTAGCAGTCACACCCTCGGGGAACTGACCATGGAGGGGTGATGCGAGGTGAGGGGCGGTGTGTGGCTGGGAGAAGAGCAGGGTGGCGGCAGGGTGACAGCAGGGTGGCGGAGGCTGTGGCGTGACCTCCACACCCTCAGCGCCGCGCCGCCAGGGTCCTGTTGCTCCTGTGTCGCCCCATTAATTCCTCCTCAGGGGTCCCAGGGGCAGGGAGCCACTGAGACACTCCTGCAGCAGCCCCGTGGTGGTGGCAACACTGCGGCGCATAGTGGTGTCTGACGCAGCAGTAGTCAGTAGTGCTGTCCTCCCCCAGCTCGGTGTGGTGAGTAACGTGGTGCCGCGGTAGGTGAGGCTGCGGCGCCCTGGGGACCTGCTACTGGGCGCCATCCCACGCCCGCCACGCCCCGCGCCAGTGCTGAGGGTGCTTGATGAGCGTAAACACGGAAGTGGAGTGGCTGGGGGCAAAAGACGCCTCAGTGAGGTAATTACTCGCCTGGTCTGTGTTCCTGGCGGGGCGGGGCGCGGCGAGCTGACACGTGCGCGGCGGCGCGGCACGTGGGCGCCATGGCCGCCTCAGTGCTTGGGCACCCATCAACTGGCGGCACCTGGCCAGGAGGCGGCCAGGCGAGGACGAGGCGCGCGGGGCATGACGCTCCCGTGGGAAGGGAAGGCAGAGGTGGAGGTGTATACCCGCTGTCAGAGGAGCCTCGCCACTGGTGTGAGACAGGAGACAAAAGACTGGAGGGGTCTCGTGTGAAGCCCTGGCAGCCCTGAGGTGGATGGGTGGGGAGTCGCGGCGGTGAGGTGCTGGCCGCCTCTCAAGGCTGTGGCGCATAACAGAACAATGTCTTCACGGACACACACCAGCATCACAAGTCACTCCACGCAGCCCGAGGCGACACTTACAGCTGAGGTGTGGGCGCCGCATTACGCCTATCCAGCAAAGCACTGATTTCAGCAGCAGAATGAAGCTCCACCAACCCCGGGGAGCTAAAGCACCTCTAGCAGGCCCCAGGAATCCCAGCAGCCCCGGCAGCCCCAAGCCTCCCTGCACCGCCCCAACACACGGGGAGCAGCCAGCACTGCCGCCGCTAATCACTACACACTCAGTCTTTTCAGGAGCGTCGTCCTCTCACACCCAAACACGCACCTCCGCCGCGCCCTCGCCAGTCTCCACAGCCCACACAAACCCCATCCCTCTCCCCCTCTCCCCCACCACCTCCATCTCACACATGCCACTATGAAATTTTAAAGCAATTGTAAAGTTCCCGCGACGAACAGATAGACAGACAGACAGACACATGACGATGATAGAGTAATTGAATGAGGGTCGATTAGGGGTGACGTCCGCCCTGATTGAGGGGGAGGGGGAGGCGCCCCCCGTTGGTCACGTGTGCGAGTGTTGACACACCACGCAAATGACCAGCGGAACGGAAACCTGCACTGAGGGTCACGTGACTACAGAGAGAGAGAGAGAGAGAGAGAGAGAGAGAGAGAGAGAGAGAGAGAGAGAGAGTTTGGTAGGCATCTATTGCTTCTGAACCTTCAATTTGAACCAGGGCGCGAAACACTGAACCTCTCTCTCTCTCTCTCTCTCTCTCTCTCTCTCTCTCTCTCTCTCTCTCTCTCTCTCTGTTTCACGGGAGAGAAATCTTTGTCTAAAGTTCGCTTCACATTTCAAATTATTCTCATTAACAATTATTTATATTTATTTTCTCACTATCTTTCTTTTTCTTGTCTTCTTTTTAGCTTCCTTGCTTTTTATTCCTTCCATCTTTTCTTCCCTTCTTTCCTCATTCTATTTTCTTCTTTCCATTTCCTCTTCTTTCTCTCCTTTCTCCCACTTCTGAATTTTATCCTTTTTTCCTTAGCTTTATTCTCTTCTTCCTTCATTTCTTTCTTTTCCATTTTCTCATCTTCCCTGTAACAACCTTTAATCTATTCCTCCTGTTCCTTTCTTCTATTTAATCCTCCTCCTTCTCTTCCTTCCTTCCTTTCTTCCTTTCCTTCTTGCTATTACCATTCATTGCCCACTTTTTCACCAGCGTTGTAACAATAATAATCCACTCATTCCCTCCCCTTCCCTCCTCCTTCTCCTCCTCCTCTTCTTTCCTTTCCTTCTTTCACTCCTTTCGTATCTCTCATCTGCTTCTCCTCTTCCTGCCTTTCTTCCTTTCCTTCTTTTTTTTTCACTCGCTTACTCATTTCTCATTTCATCTACTTATCCTATCTCCTTCCTCCGCCTCCTCCTTTTCCTCCTTCATTTCTTCCTTTCCTTCTTGTTGACTAAGATAGAGTGTATAAAGAAAACTCAAAATCATAAAAACGGAAAATATAATGAAAAGAAAAGAAAGAAAAATAAAAAAGGAAGAAAGAAAAGAATAATATCTGCTTTGTAACCATCTTTAATCCACTCTTCTCCTCTGTTTCCTTCCTCTCCTCCTCCTCCTCCTCCCTCCTCTTCACCCTTACCAGGCCCTAGTGTCCCCAAACAGCTCCCAGGGTCACGCTTCCCCTCTTCCCTTCCCCTTAATGGAGGCACAACAAGCTAGGCAGTTCCCCTCTCTTTCCCTTTTATTGTCCTCCACCTCCTCCTCCTCCTCTTCCTCCTCCTCTTCCACCTCTTCTGCCTCCAGGTGTACGAATAAAGGAGACAAGTGGAGGAATTATTGTCGCTTGTTTTATTATTATTATTATTTATCATATTTTGCGCATTAATTTAAACTGTACTCATCTTAAACCGGCAACTGACTGACATAAATAGAAAGGGGAAAGGTTGAAAAAAAAAAATAAATAAAAGGAAAGAAAGCGACTTGGAAAATATGAATGAATAAAAAAGAGGAGAACGAAAATAAAGATACCACGATTTGATGTTTAAATTATCAGCCGTGTCTGTCATACCTTTTTTTATTTTATTTATTAAGTTATTTATTACTTACTTATTATTTTATTCTATTTTGTTTGTCACTGAATCTCTCTCTCTCTCTTTCTCTCTCTCTCTCTCTCTCTCGCTCATGGCTTTTTACTCTCCTCACGCCTCATATTTAAGCTAGAAATGAGAGAGAGAGAGAGAGAGAGAGAGAGAGAGAGAGAGAGAGAGAGAGAGAGAGAGAGAGAGAGAGAGAGAGAGACTAATCACATTTTCTTCTCTTTCACGTGTCACACCAACAAGTCACAGATCCTCCTCCTCCTCCTCCTCCTCCTCTTCCTCCTCCCCCTCCAGGATAAAAAAAGGCGCCTCCACTTTTATCTCACTGTCTCAATTACCAGCAAACCACCACTACTTCAGATATATTGAGCACAACACTCTATATAACACTGTCAACCCTCCCCCCTCTCTCTCTCTCTCTCTCTTGTTTTTATTGTTCCTCAACTTCTTTCTCTTTTCTCTCCCTTCCTTTCTTCCTTTCGTTTATTCTTATCTTCTTTACTTGTTTTTTTCCCTTCTTTCAAATTTTTGTGTCTATTTTTCTTTTTTCCTTTGTTTTGTTATTTTTTCTTTGCTTTCAATGTGCTTTTCTTTCTCTCGTTTTCTTTCTTTCGTTTTCTTTCCTTCTTTCGTTGATTATCCGCCATTTTCACTCTCCTCTTCTTTTCTTCATTTTTTTTTTCACTTTCTTCCTCTTCTTAAATTTTCATTGACTTAATTTCCTTTCTTCTTTCTCTCTTTCTCTTTTTGTGCTTTTTGATCACCTTTCTTTTCTACGTTTCTTTCTCATCTTAATATTTTTCTTCCGCATTACTGCTCAACTTCTAACGCACTCTTCTTCCTCTTCTTCCCTCTTTCCTTCTCCTTCCTCTTCTTCCTAATATTAATCTTCCATCTACGTTCCTTCATCAATTCCCTTCTATCAGTTCCCCTTTCTACCTTTCTTTCTTTCCGACACACTTTTTTTTTTTCTCCTCTTTCCTCTTTTTAATACTAGTTCTCTCCCATTCTTCCTTGTTTCCCTTCTACCAATTTCCCTTTCTCTTTCTACCATTCTTCCCCATTCCCTTTATGAAATCTTTCCTTACTAACCATCTATCTTTTCACCATCACCAACCATTTCCATTTTCTTCCTTCTTTTCCTCCTTTCCTTCCTTCTTTCATTCCCCTCTTTCTCTCTCTACCATTCTTCCTTCCCCTCTCTTTTTAAAACCTTCCCTTAACACATGTTTTCATTTACTTTGAAACCTAACCACCCACCACCACCACCACCATCACCACCGCCACCACCACCACCACCACCACCTCCTCCCAGCCAGATGCCAACATGTCCTCCAATAAAACTCCCTCACGTGCTCGTCTCTTAATGGCTCTATCATCCGCCTCCTCCTTCCTGTGAGAGCCTTGCCTGCACGCGGCCGGGGAAGGGAGCGGGGCGGGACGGCGCGTGCTGGGGCGGGGCGGCACGTGCAGGCATGGTGGGGAAGGCACGCAGAGGCTCACCTACTGCAGATCGCGGAGATACGGCAGCCAGGTGAGGGGGAGGGGGCTGAGGGATGAGGAGGTGAGGGTAGGGGGGTGAGGAGGGGAGGAAATGGGGTGGGGAGGTGTGGGAAATGGGATAAGTGTGGGGAGGGAAGGGGAGGGGATATGTAGGAAGGGGATTGGGGGTATGGGAAGGGGGTAGGAGGGGTGTGGACAGGGGGAGGTGGGCAGAGGAGGGAAGGGAAGGGTGGGGGGGGACGTGTGGGCAAACACAGGGAGGAAGGATAAACAAGGCGGGGACTAACGAGATAATTGGTCATGGGGAGCGCGGGTTGAATTTCATGGGAGGTCTTAACTGTGGCGCAATCACGGGATGGGAGGACTGATTGAGATGGGAGAAAGAGAATGGGGAAAGAGAGATGGAAGAGATAGGAGAGAGAGACAGAGACAGAGAGAGATGAGCAAGATGGAGATACTTAACCCTTTGATATATATTTGGTGTATCTTTCTTTAATCACTAACCACTCTGAGACACCTTTACTTGTTCTACAGCCACTTCCAATAATTTAAGTAGCTAGAAATCACAAAATACATTCTTTTAATTCCACTTCTCCTTGCAGATGTTAATTGCTTCATATTGCAGTGGAAGCGTTTAAAGATGCTGTCATGGGATGTGAAGGAGTGAATGGTGGGAATGGGAGAGAGAGAGATGGATATGTACGGATGCAATACCACGATGGAGGTGAGATAGGAGAGAGAAAGAAATGGGTTGCCTAATATGGGAGTGTTTGGGGGTGCAATGAGGGAGAGAGATGCGAGGGAGATGGGAGGGAGGGGGAAAGAGGTGGGTAAGATGGGAGAGTGTTTAAGGGTCCAGTCACGGGATGGGAGGGACTGATGGGGGAGAGAGATGAGAGAGGGAGATGGAGGGAGTGTTTAAGGGTTGAGACACACACACACACACACACACACACACACACACACACACACACACACTCATTCATGCATTAATTCACTCCTTCTCCTTCCCACGAGACCGAGTGAGGCTTCAGATGGGAGATGTTTTCATGATAATCAAACTGGTCTTTTCATTCACCCCTTTCATGAGTAGCTTGAAGACAAAATACTTATAAACGGCAAGGACAGAGGATAAAAGGTATAGTTGATTATAAAAGGGGCAGACAGAAAAAGGGACAATATCTTAATAACTTTTATACGGCAAGGACTGAATATAGAAAGGACGAGAGATAGACACAGGAAGAGGAAGAGGAAGAGGAGAGGAACAACAAGATAAATACAGTATCTTAAAAAAATAATCAAATTTGTCTTCATTTACCATTTTTTTTTTTTCAGTTAACAACTTGAAGACACACAAAATACTCAGAGAACTATTATACAAAGAGGACACAACATAGGAAGGATAAAGAATAATAATAAAAAAAAAAACAAAGTAAAAAAAAGTAAAGACATTATTCTAGTCTTTTCATCCTTTTTTGTTTGGTTTTGAGTAACTTGAAAACAAAACACTAACTTGTACATACACGGCAAGGCCAGACCGTGAAAAAGAGAAGTGATAAAAATGACGAAGGAAAAAAAGAAAAAAAAGAAAAAAAGAAAAAAGACGAACATTGTTTTATAAGATAGACAAACCTGGCCTTTTTCTTTTGTTCTTATAGCTAATTTGATGACATACTAAAGGCTTACAGAGATATTACTGCACAGCAACGAGAGGACAGAAAGCACGGAAAGTAAAAAGGGCAGACGAAAAATAAGTAGGGAGAATATTTTTTAAAAGATTACCAAACTGATCTTTTCACTTTATTTATTTACTTACTTATTTATTTTTTTTGTAGTAGCTTGAAGACAAAAATCCTGAAATAACTTTTATACGACAAGAAAAGAGCACAGAATGAACAGGAAACCAAAAGAACAGCGAGGGAAGAACAAGGACAACATTTAAAAAGATAATCAAACCAGTCTTTCCATCTACTTTCCTCTCCCTTCTTCTTTTTTTTTGGAGTAGCTTGGTGAGAAAACATTTAAAGGACTGTTACATGAAGAGAAACGGATAAAAAATGAAATCCAATAATGAAAACACAATCAAATTAACTTTCCCACGCGCTAGTGAATGGTTTAGAGCCAAAATATTTAGAGTACCGTAACATCCCCTCACCTCTCTCTCTCTCTCTCTCTCTCTCTCTCTCTCTGGTGATAAAAAAAGGAAAGGGTGTAAAAAGGAAAATATTTGAAAGGGAATCAGAGTGGCGGGTCTTTTCACAGATTCTCAAGTGGTTTAAAGACAAAATACTTAACACTACAACGGCAATTACACCCACTTTCCCACGGCAGAGAGAGAGAGAGAGAGAGAGAGAGAGAGAGAGAGAGAGAGAGAGAGAGAGAGAGAGAGAGAGAGAGAGAGAGAGAGAGAGAGAGAGAATAATAGTTTTGTGGTCATATGGCGCTGCTTCTTAAAATTGTTAAGCGGAAGAAATCACACCAAAATAAATAAATAAATAAATAAATAAGTGAAAATGAAAAATGAAAATAAAAATAAATGAGTTAAATAAGAAAGAAAGAAAGAAAGAAAGAAAGAAAGAAAAAAAAGCTCGTTAAAAAAAGACACTATTTTTTTCTTCTTCTTCTTCTTCCAACATCCTCCTCCTCACGCAATCAAATGACACACACACACACACACACACACACACACACACACACACACACACACACACACACACACACACACACTCATAATTAAACACAATTCTACAGTCGTCACCACCACCACCACCACCATCACTGTCAACACGAGAGGAGCCGCTACAAGTGTTATTAGTCCCGCTGTCACTGTAGGCGCCGCTGTAGACACCTCGACACCTGACACGTCCCAAGCACCGCAGCAAACACGAGTAATAACACTGCAAACAGCGCCCTGAGTCACCCTGATGCCGATGCTGAGAGAACCAGTGTAAATAATGGCAAGGTTGACGTAAACAAACACTATCATTGTTGTATATGGAGGAGGAGGGAGAAGGTAGTCATGAAGGCAAACAAACAAATAAATAAGCAGACTAATGAACAGAAAAAAATAAATAAATAGATAGAATGAAATAAAGTAAAATGAATGAAAATAACAAAATATACAGATGAACAGAGAGACGAATAAATGAAAACAAACAATAAACAAAATAAAAGTAAAAATGAATAAGAATAAAAAAACATCTAAAGAAAAATAAACACACAAAGAAACAGAAAATACCGAATAAAGAAAGACAAAGAACAACATAGAAAAAAACTAAATGAAAAACAAAAACAGACAAAACTGATACAAACTACAAATCTCTCTCTCTCTCTCTCTCTCTCTCTCTCTCTCTCTCTCTCTCTCTCTCTCTCTCTCTCTCTCTCTCTCTCTCTCTCTCTTTCCATGATGTGTGGGAATCAAGGCTATCTATCTATCTATCTATCTATCTATCTATCTATCTATCTATCTATCTATCTATCTGTTCATTTATGTGTCTATCTATCTGTTCATCTGTCTTCTTATCTGCCTATTTGCTTGTCCGTTCATTAGTCTTTCTCTATACCTGTTCATCTATCTATTCACCAGTTTTTCTGTCTAATTATCTACCTGTGGACCTATTCATCACTCTCTCTATCTTCATATTCATTAGTCTTACCTGCCTCGGTGGTCCAGTGTTGTGCAAATCAGAGGTAATTCATTTCCCCTGCACAGATGATAAGCCTGAAAGGAGAGAATGATACGCAGGTTAACAAAGGGATGGGTGAATGGATGGATGAGTTGAAGGTCCAATGAAGTAATGGATAAAGACATGAAAGGGTTAGGATCGACATAGTTCACAACAACAGTAACACAATTATCAACAAAAAATAAATAAATAAATAAAAATAAATAAAATAAATAAATAAATAAATAAATAAATGAAATAAAATAAATATATAAACAAAAAATAAACAAATAAAGATAAAAGAAAAAAATTGCTAAACTAAGATAAACTGAAGTAAAATTTTAAACAAAAAAAAATAAAAAATAAACAAATAAAAATAAATTCTTTCGCTAACTGTCACAATCAGGACCTCAGTTAATGGACACAATCACTATTTTCTACAATCATAATCTCCCTCCATTTCTTTATCTCCCCTCCCTTCACCCCTCCTCTCCCCAGTCACGAAGGGAGGGGTTTGTGGGGAGGAAATGGTGGGGAGGAAAGACATATCATTGTAAAGATCAGGGTATGGGGTACGGGGATGGGGTCTGGGTTGATGGGGAGGTTGGGGTATGTTGTACTATATGGGAGGGGACGGTAGGGGATGGGGAGAGGAAGGTAGGTGTGTGTGTGTGTGTGTGTGTGTGTGTGTGTGTGTGTGTGTGTGTGTGTACCTTTCCTTCCATGCATCCTCATCTTCTCATCTTCCTTCCTCCATCCTTTCGACACACACACACACACACACACACACACACACACACACACACACACACACACGAGTAGATCCAATTACTGAAGAGATATTTACCGAGTCAACACAAAGCTTCGTGTCTCGTTTCATTGTCTCACACGTGGGGTTCGAAGCTCCAGTTTGGATTCGTTTGCTCAAGTTGGCTGGACAGAGGGAGAGAGAGGCTGAGGGGAGACGGAGGGAGAGACGGAGAGAGGGGAGAGTTAGAGAGAGGAATGGAAGACGGAGGGGAGGCGAGGGAGAAGAGGAGGTAGAGGACGGGGCATGAAATTGGAGGAAAAAGGGAAAAAAAGGGGGGAAGGAGAGTATAAATGGGTTTTTGCATAGGTAAGGGAATGAAGAAGGAAAGAGAAATATAGATGAAGAGGAAATAAGGAGGAGGAAAATGGAAAAAGAGAGTATCGATTGCTTTCTATAGATTAGGGAAAGAAAATAGAAAAAAAGAAATACAAAATGAAGAGAAGACAAAGTAAAAAGGAAAAAAAGAAGAGATATATAACAAAAAGATAGATAGAGAGAATATGAGGGAAAAATTGTAAAAGAGGAAACAAGAGAGAGGACAGGAAAGGGTAAAGGAGGAAAGGGGGAGGAAGGGTTAGACATCGAGAGGAAAAAAAGAGAGAGGAGGAGGAAGGGAGGAAAGAGGAGAGAGGGGAGGGAGGGAAGGGAAAGATGCAGATGGGAGAGAGAGAGAGAGAGAGAGAGAGAGAGAGAGAGAGAGAGAGAGAGAGAGAGAGAGAGAGAGAGAGAGAGAGAGAGAGAGAGAGAGAGAGAGAGAGAGAAAGTAAATTTGTCAAAGGGTTAAGGGAGATAACATTGTACACAGCGGGGGAAACATGAGAGAGAGAGAGAGAGAGAGAGAGAGAGAGAGAGAGAGAGAGAGAGAGAGAGAGAGAGAGAGAGAGAGAGAGAGAGAGAGAGAGACTTTTTCTCCTTCTCCTTCTCCTCTTCCT
>NC_087158.1:2067500-2077500 GCF_035594125.1 Scylla paramamosain | reverse complement strand
CCTACAGAAGGCCTCAATATGTCTATAAGTAAGTAGGCCTAAGGAAGATTTACATTAAAAAAGATGCCTATTTAATTCCCTTTGAAGCCTCATGCATAAGGAAGTGAGGCTGACGTGTAGAAAGGGACCCGTTACAGACACACTGACAAACATACAGACAGATAGACAGATAGACAGACAGATAGACAGACAGGTATACACAGAGAATACATGCAGTTCTCTCTCTCTCTCTCTCTCTCTCTCTCTCTCTCTCTCTCTCTCTCTCTCTCTCTCTCTCTCTCTCTCTCTCTCTCTCTCTCTCTCTCTCTCTCTAAGAAGGGAAATGTGATGAAAGAAGAGTGAAATTTTTGAATAGGAGAAAAATGAAAGAAAATAGAAAGAGAGAAAGAAAGAAAAGGAAAGGAAGAAAGAAAAAAGAATAAAAGAAAACAAAACACAAGGAAAAAAGAAGAAAAATGGTGGATAAAAAGAGTAAGACATTAAAATAGGACAAAGAAAAAGAAAAAGAAAAAGAAAGAAACAATAAAAATCAGAGAAAAAAAGGATGTGAAAAATTAGAATTAACGAAGGAAGAAGAGATGAGAAGAGAGAAGAATAAGACGAGGAGGAGGAGGAGGAGGAGGAGGAGGAGGAGGAGGAGGAGGAGGAGGAGGAGAAGGAGGAGCTGAGGCAAAGTGAGAAGAGACGGGGGAGAGGGACGGTGAGAGGGAGGGAGGGTGGAGAGGGGGAGGGGTGAAGGCGGCAACCCACAACACATCACGCGAACAAACGAACAAACCACGTCATTTGCACTCTTTTATCACCTTTCTCACTCTCTCACTTTCTCACTCTCTTTCTTTCTCTCTCCCCAGACAACCTTCCCTTATTCTCCCTCCCTCTCTTTCTCTCCTTCTCTTCTTCATTTTACCCACGCCCTCACTTTCACCTCTCATTTCTCCTCTCCAATGATGCTTTTCTTCCTCTCTTCTTCCTTTCCTTTCCTTTTACTAACCTTTCTTCTTATCTCTTATCGCATTTTTCTACTTATTCCCTCTTTTTTTCCTAACTCTTCTTCCCTCTCCTGTTCCTCTTCATATCTTCCTTCTATCTCTCTTTCTCCTCCTCATATTTTTATCGTTATCTGTTATCTTTTATTCTTCGTCTTCTACGTATTCCTATTTTTTTCCTCTTTTCCCTTTTCTTCTTCCCTCTTCATCACCATTCCTGTTCTTCTTCTTTCTGTTCTCTTTCTATTTCTACTATTTTGCCTCCTCATATTTTCCTTTATCGTTTATTCTTCCTCTCCTATTTATTCATCTTCTTTCCTTCCTTTTTTCTTTCCCCTCCTTTCAATCCTCTTCCTACTCCTCTTTCTTTTTCCTGCTTCTCTCTATCTTGTATTAGTCTTCTTCTTCTTTGCCCTCTTCTTTCCTTTCCCATTTTCTTCCATCTCTATCACCACTCCTGTTTCCCTTTCTATCCTCCTCATACGTTTCCTTTCCCCCCAACCCCCCTCACAAACTTTCCTTCTCTCTCGTCCCTCTTGTCCCACAGTGCTGCATCAAAGCCCCGCCGCCCACAGGTAATCCCACAGGTGACACGTGCATCGTCCCCTTCCCTCCCCTCCTCCTCTTCAGCGCCTTCGTCAGTCCTCCACCACAACAAAGCTTCTGTAATGCGCAGGTCATTTTTCACACCGACGGGAGACCACAAGACTGATGGTGCCTGAGTGATTGTGGGGAATGGGGTGGGGGTGGGGGTAAGGGTGGGGGTTGGGGTGTGTGTGTGTGTGTGTGTGTGTGTGTGTGTGTGTGATTTTCTCTCTCTCTCTCTCTCTCTCTCTCTCTCTCTCTCTCTCTCTCTCTCTCTCTGTTACCATGATTCTCTTTTTTCTTGCTTGAGTGAGTGAGTGACTAGCTGAATAAACGACTGACTGACTGACTGACTGACTAACTGACTGACTGGATGCTTAATAATTAACTGAATGATTGACTAAATGCCTTATTGAGTTAGTGAATCTCTCTCTCTCTCTCTCTCTCTCTCTCTCTCTCTCTCTCTCTCTCTCTCTCTCTCTCTCAATCATGTGACACACCCGCGCCTCTCTCTGCATCAGTCAGGGTGGCCGAGCGGTCTAAGGCGCCAGACTCAAGGAAACTTCTTCCTCGATAAGGAAGCGCGGGCATTCTGGTCCTCTCTGAGGGCGTGGGTTCGAATCCCACCCCTGACACTAATTTAGTCTCGATAAGTTGTCACAGTGGGGCAAACTTAACTAGAGTTTTGATGAGGGTAAGTGTAGAGTAGTGGTTCATCTGGGCCATGCCGTGTGAGGGTTGCCGGTTTGGTGTGTAGATTGTCAGAGAGGACACACTTGGCACGAGTTTAAATGCCAATAGGTGTGAAGTGTTTCATATCTGATATCAAAACGAGAGAGCAGACTATCCAAGGAAGGCTACCCAACTCACAGTGTAGTAGACAGAGAGAGCGATTCAGGATTAACAGCATCGACCACCTTAAAACCTGGCCGGCAATGTTCAGAAGTCGTCAGGAAAGCGAACAAAATGATTGGCTTTATCCTCAGATCATTTGCATTTAAATCTAAAGATACGATCCTCACTCTGCATAACTCCTTGGTCCGTCCCCTTTTGGAACGCTGCATTTTCTACTGTTACTTTCTCAGTAGTCGCAGGACAAATCACCTCGTGAGGACCCTATGGTCTATTGTGGCCTGTGTATCCACGTAACTCTTTTTCTTTACGTCACTGGCCAATGGTATACAAACGAGAGAGAGAGAGAGAGAGAGAGAGAGAGAGAGAGAGAGAGAGAGAGAGAGAGAGAGAGACCACACACTTCCAGCATTCACTCACTCACTTACTCACTCACTCACTCACTCACTCAATTCAATCCATCATTCATCAAAGTGAGAGAGAGAGAGAGAGAGAGAGAGAGAGAGAGAGAGAGAGAGAGAGAGAGAGAGAGAGAGAGAGAGAAAAGTAAAAAAAAAACGTGAAACGAAAAAGAGACAAATCCAGACAAATCACATTTAAAGAGAGATTAAAGTCCACGAAGATGAAATAATGATAATGAATAAAAGAGAAAAAAAAATACGGATGATAAATGAAGGACAGAGTGATAAATGGTGATAAGAACGATGCATGAAGAGGAAGAGAAAGAAGTGTTTAGATTTGAGAAGTGAGGAAGATAAACTAGACAGAGGAAGGGAGAGGGAAGTGGAGATGAGGAGAGAGAGGGAGAGGTGAGAGAGAAGAAAGACACGGAAAAAGTAAGAAAAGTAAGAAAAGAGAAAACAAATATTGAAGAAACGAAATGAGATAGAGGTAATGAAAGGAGGATGATAAAAAAAGAAAAAAGAAAGGAGAGAAGTAAGAAGAGGCACACGAAAGAAAGTAAGGAAGGAAAGGATAAGGAGATGAAAATAAACAGACAGAAGAAAACAAAAAGAAAAACTGGAGAGACAGACAAACAACTAGAAGGAAACAACTGACGGGAGAGGAAATAAAGAAGGAAGGTAAAATTAATGAAAAGAAGAGAGAGAGAAGGAAGACAAGGCAAAATGAATGAAAACAAGAAAGATTGATGAAAAAAAGAGAAACAGAGAAAGAGAGAGAAGAAAGGTGGAAGGAGACAAGAAAAGAAAGAGGAGAAAGAGGAAGAGATGGGGAGAGGCAAGATGGAGAGAGAAGAGAGGAAAATGGAGAGAAATAGATAAGGAATGGAAGAGAGAGAGAGAGAGAGAGAGAGAGAGAGAGAGAGAGAGAGAGAGAGAGAGAGAGAGAGAGAGAGAGAGAGAGAGAGATGGGAGAACTGGACAGCAGGAGGAATAGGAAAGCAAAAACTAATGGAAAAAAAAAATTAAAAGGAGAAAAGAGAAAAAAGAGAGGAGGAAGAAAATATTGAAAGAGGAAACGGGAGAGCAAAGGGAAACGAAGGAGGAATGAACGGAGGGAAGGAAAGGATGAAGGCAATGTGGAGGGAAGGGAGGGAGGGAGGAGGGAGAGAAGGAGGGCAGGGAGAGGTAAGGGAGAGGTAAGGATGAGGAAAGGGGTAAGCCAGGTGTGTTCAGGTGCCCTTCCCTCACTGCCCCACGTCACACTCCATAAATCATTCTCTCTCTCTTTCTCTCTCTCTCTCTCTCTCTCTCTCTCTCTCTCTCTCTCTCTCTCTCTCTCTCTCTCTCTCTCTCGATGGTTATAGACGACTCAGATATAAGAGAGAGAGAGAGAGAGAGAGAGAGAGAGAGAGAGAGAGAGAGAGAGAGAGAGAGAGAGAGAGAGAGAGAATACTGGTCACTGTTTCTTTCACTATTTCCAGGCTTCAGAATAAATGAGTGAGCGAAAAGGTTTTATTTCAACTCTCTCTCTCTCCCTCTCTCTCTCTCTCTCTCTCTCTCTCTCTCTCTCTCTCTCTCTCTCTCTCTCTCTCTCTCTCTCTCTCTCTCTCTCTCTCTCTCTCTCTCTCTCTCTCTCTCCCTCATCTTCTTGTAGTTCTTGTTCTTTTTTTCTTCTTTTTCTTCCACCACCACCCTCTCTCTCTCTCTCTCTCTCTCTCTCTCTCTCTCTCTCTCTCTCTCTCTCTCTCTCTCTCTCTCGTCTTCTTGTAGTTCTTGTTCTTTTTTTCTTCTTTTTCTTCCACCACCACCACCACCCTCTCTCTCTCTCTCTCTCTCTCTCTCTCTCTCTCTCTCTCTCTCTCGTCTTCTTATAGTTCTCCTTGTTCTTTTTTTCTTTTACTTCCACCACCACCACCCTCTCTCTTTCTCTCTCTCTCTCTCTCTCCCGTCCTTTCTCGTGGTCACTGCGGGGAAAAAAAAATAATAATAATAAAAGTGACCACAAAGGAGAGGCCCGCGAGACCCGCCACTGCCCACCCAGACCTGCGGAGCTATTCAGTCACAGGTTTTCCTCGAGGTACTGTTTTCACAATCCTGCACACCTCCTGTCATTACATTAAAAAAGTGATCTGCCATGCGTTTCTAGTAAGAAGTTTTTGTTTTGTTGATTTATTTGCAACTGTTCTCAAGTTTCTTTGCATGCATGTGAGAAAATATGATGTTTTAAGATGAAGTGGAAGAAGCAGAGGAGGAGGAGGAGGAGGAGGAGGAGGAGGAGGAGGAGGAGGAGGAGGAGGAGGAGGAGAAGGAGGAGGTCAATGAAAATTATAATGATAGATGAGGAATATGATAGTAAAACAAATATTCACACCATATTAGCAAGAAAAGAGGTACATTCATTCATCCACACATACATGAAGCTGGCCCAGGTGAGTGGGGGCGCGGCACACCTGGCTGGGCGGGATCAAAGAAGGCGTCACGAGGTTCCAGTGTCGTGATTTTATTACAAAACTACAATATTTACAAAAAAAGTATACAAAATAGAACTATACAGTATTTACATCTCTCTTGTATGTTTGTGGAAAGAGCAAGGCTGTCATGCACACACACACACACACACACACACACACACACACACACACACACACACACACACACAGTACACACTCCCACTCCACTGCACCTCAAGATGCCCACACACACACACACACACACACACACACACACACACACACACACACACACACACACACACTCCCACTCCACTGCACCTCAAGATGCCCACACACACACACACACACACACACACACACACACACACACTCCTCGTCATCACGTCGCGTCATTCGCTAAGTCTAAAATGAGATCAGAGGACGCCGCCGACAGACAGACGCCCTTAAGTATTGTGACTCGCAATGGGCGGGTGTGGCCGCTGCTCGCCCCGGCAGGCAGCACTGCATGGCGGGGCGGGACGGGGCGTTACCGTAGTAAGTAATTAAGTAGTCTTGAGGCAGGTATCTGGCGCCGCGTTGGGCAGGACACACAGGTGCGGCACACGTGACCATCCAAACACACACTCATCAAGGTGAGGGGAATTAACAGCCACACGAAGGCTACGCGTCCTTCACGTGGCGGCGCTGCTGCAGTGGACGGCGCGTCGGTGAGGCAGCACGAGGCACTCAGGCCGTGGCTTGACTAGTACTGGAGGCGGCGCCCCGAACAGTGGTGCGTTAACTCTTTCAGGAGCACAGGAGGCTGCCAGGTGACGCCCTGAGGCACGCCAGAGGGAATGAGGGAGAGGGGTGGCACAGAGGATGGAGGCCACGAGTGTTACTTAGGAGTTTCATTCCAGAGCCTGACTTGGCGCAGCAACATCCGGGCAGGGAAGGAGGGAAGAAGTGAGGGCGGGCGGGCGGCGGCGAGCACAGCCCTGGACAAGACAAAACATTGAGCAATATGTTGTCAGATAAATAACTCTCTTCTGGTACTTCCTGCAGCACAGGCGCGCTGAGGCAAGGCGACGCATCACAGGAAGGCGGTAGTGTCAGGCACTGCGTGGCGTGTTACCGGCGGCCGAGGGCACGGCGGCGTGTTGGTCACAGGCACTGGTAAGGCAGACTGGGATAGTGCATGTACTGGCCATGCGGGGCGCCGGGGCTGAAGGTGCCGCCCACACTCACGCTGGCGGGGCCCCACAGTTCCCCCTCGCCCCCCTGGCCGCAGTAGGGGGCGGCGGGCCCCAGTGGTCCAGCCTGGTACATGGGCACGTCTGGCGGGGGCTGCTGGGGCACGGGGGCACCGGTGACGCCCACGCTGAGGCTGAGGTGTTGCTGGTGCGGCGCGGGGTGGGAGTCCAGGCCCTTCAGTGTCTCGCTCAGCGCCCAGATGTAGTTGTGGGCGAAGCGCAGCGTCTCGATCTTGGTGAGCTTGGTGTCGTCAGGCGCCGTGGGCAGCACGGTGCGCAGGCGGTCCAGCGCGTTGTTCAGCATGTGCATGCGGTGCCGCTCCCGGTCGTTGGCCTTCATGCGGCGCGTGCGACGCAGGCGGGCGACGTGGTGGGGACTTCTGTCCCGCCCGCGCCCACCGCCCCGCGACGAGCCGGGTTTGCGGCGCCGGGCATCCCCGTCATTCTTTCTCCGCTGGAGCTCCTCCTGCCCGGCGCCGCCCTCAGCCTGCAGCTCCTCCTCCTCCTCGTCCTCCAGGGAGTCGTCGGTGAAGTCCTCCTCCTTGAAGGGCGCCACGCCCATGTCGTCCAGCAGCACGGAGAAGCAGCGCCCCTTGGATGCCGCAGCCTGCTGAGGTACGTTGGGGGAGGGCACAGCCTGGCTGGGGTTCTCCTTGGCAGGGGAGGATGTGGGGCAGGACGGCGCGAGGTGCAGGCTGCCTGTGGTCTGCACCCCGCATGACCCCTTGCTGTCATGCCGGGGGGCGACAGGCGCGCCGGCCTGCGGGGAGGACACGAGGGGGCTGTGCATGGCGTGCAGGGGCGAGGTGGTGGGCGGAGCGGGGCGCACAGGCGAGGAGGCGAGATGGTGGCCGTTGGCGGCGTGGGGCGGCGAGGACACCAGCAGGGGCGAGGCGGGGTACCTGGCGGCGCGGGGCGAGGACAGCGTGACGGGGCCGCCGGGGCTGCGCGGGTCAGGCGCGGTGGTGGAGGCGGGGATCTGCTTCATCGAGGACATGACGACGGGCGGGGGCGTGGCCATCTGCGGCAGGGAGAGAGAGGGAGCGTGAGCATGGCACGTGATCTGGAGAACTTAGTATTAGAGAGAGAGAGAGAGAGAGAGAGAGAGAGAGAGAGAGAGAGAGAGAGAGAGAGAGAGAGAGAGAGAGAGAGACTACTCACTATAGGTACACTGTTCATCCTAATCCTACAAGCCTTCAAGTGGTTTCCCTTAACAAGCAACATAAGCAAGATCACAAATTGGCTTCATTCACCCTCTGCCTCTACACACACACACACACACACACACACACACAAGGGAGGATCAATATATGTGCATTCAAGGGGCGTAACAAGCGTCCAATCAGGGCCTGTTCTCGGCACGTTCACAGCCAATCACACTTGATTCTATCCACGCCCTGAACCAATCACAGCCCGTCCTTTCCACCGAGAACCAACAAGAACTAACAGCTTTTTGGGGAGAGCTTTATTTATCTATTTGATTAGTTAGATTGTTAGTTAGATAGATAGATAGACATATAAATAAATAAATGGATAGCTGCTTAGATTGTAATTAGTTAGGTTAGTTGGTTTTGTTAAGAATTATGCTGGTCGACCGGAGATCTGTATAAAGAAAAAAAAAGACGAAAAATAAGAAGAGAAATAAGGATAAAAACAAGAACAAGAACAAGAACGAACACAAGAAAAGGGATTGCATGTGATTTTGTTTTCTTTTCGTGCTTACAAAGACACAAAACAATGATCACGTGAAGGAAACAAAGTGCAAAGGAAGAGAAAGAAAACCAACTGAGAGATATGCACACAGACAAACAGACAGAGAGAAACAGTCAGACAGAACCTTTAATCTCAAATTCCCTTAATAAAATTCGTAAATCAAAACCAAACACACACACACACACACACACACACACACACACACACACACACACACACACACACACACACACGCACACCTGAACACCACACCGGCACGCCTCCACCACCTGTGTGTGTTTATGTATGTTGGTATGTACATACCAACATACGAGTACATAATACAATACATAACGTACAAATTGCTATAGTCACTGTCTAAATACAAGTTTGTCTATCAATCTAAGTATTTGTGGCTAGCTGAAACTGCCACGCCACAGGTAAGCACAGGTAAACAACAGGTAAGAGGAGTGAGTGAAGAATGAATGGATACAGGTAAGATGATGAGAAGGCGAATGAGTAGAGGAGAAGGAGGAGGAGGAGGAGGAGGAATACAAATAAATATAAAGAGAGCATGGAAGGTAACGAAGGGAGAGAATAATTACTGGAATGTGGTTGAAAATATTTAGAGGAGGAGGAGGAGGAGGAGGAGGAGGAGGAGGAGGAGGAGGAAGAGGAGGAGGACACCATGTTCTCAATTCTGACTCCAGTCCATGTGTGAGGAGCAAACTCGGAAATGGGAACAAAAGAAAAAAAAAAGTGGGAAAATTTGATGTTTGTTTAGTCTTCGCCACACGAAGAAAGAGAAGGAGACAATGATGTGGTTGCTTACTTAACTTACATAGCTAAGTAGAGCCTTCTTTAAGCGCGCGCGCGCGCACGCACGCACGCACACACGCACGCACGCACACACGCACGCACGCACACACACACACACACACACACACACACACACACACACACACACACACACACACACACACACACACACACACACACTTATCCTCTCTTGTCTTCTATTGTATTTGAACTCCAAAACACACGCACAAAAAAAAAAAAAAAGATAATAAAACTGTGATGAATTTTCATTAAGGTATAAATAAAAACGAGACCAAACTATCCCTGCCTTACACTCTCATCCCAGTAACACAGGCACGCTGATTCAGGTGAAGCTGCTGACTGACAAAATAATAACTCAGGTAAAGCTGCTAACAAAATGCTAACCCAAGTAAAGCTGCTAACTATTAACACTGACTCAGGTAATACCAGTAACTAACAAAATAATAACTCAGGTACTACTACTGCTGACTAACAAAAGTACAGGTGAGAGGAGTGCCTTACCTGTTGGTCGCGGTACTGCATGGGGCTGGCAGTGAGACGCAGTGGAGCTGAAACACACACTAATGACACTCGCAGGGGAGGGAATGGCAGCGTGGCGCCACCGAGTCCCGGGTCACAACACTGCAGGCTGCGGCGCCACTCAGGCTGCAGGACACCGCCGCGGCACGACCAGCTCCTCCCGCGGCTCAACGTTTACTGCCGTGCCGACCTTCGTGCAGCGGCCATACACTCCCGGGCGCGTGCCGCTCGTGGCAGGCCGCTGGAGGTGCCGTGCGGGAATTGCCACGTGCTGCCCACATCCACAGGCATTCCACTGCTGCCATCCACATGCACACTCCACATCCCTCCACAAACACGAAACGACGGTGTAGTTTTTACGTAAATTCGAAATGTCGTTTGAAGTTTAAAAACGATACAGAAATAGATGACTTGGTTCCTCGGATCGGATTCCCCAC
>NC_087158.1:2060000-2062500 GCF_035594125.1 Scylla paramamosain | reverse complement strand
GAAAACACAAAACACACAAAACAAACAGAAAAAGGCACAAAACAAACAAACAGACGGACAGGTAACACAAAAAGAGCAATCCAAACACACACACACATACATACATACAGACATACATACAGACAGACAGACAGACAGAGGGCATCAGATAGGAGAGAGAGGGCTAACTCTTAACACCCGCCGCCTTTTGACCTGCGGGGGTCAGACCGATACTGCTTATCACCTGAGTTATCACCTGAGTTATTAGTGCGGGGCGCCCACCACGCTGACCACAGGAGGAGGAGGAGGAGGAAGGGGTGGAAGAGGAGGAGGAGGAGGAGGGAGGAGACAAGACGCCCTTTCCCCTTCACTCCTGACTAGCTTTCTATAACTACTAAAGCCAAATGGTCTGATTTTTATCTTTATTTCGCTCAATTTCTATCTAGTGCAGTAATCTTTCCCTGGCCACTGTGTTCTCTTTCATTACAGCGTCATTAGTCAGGCTTGCTCCACCTCGACTGTTGCTGGTATTGTCATTTCATTACTTCGTGGCTTTGAGGGGCACGGGAGGAGGAGGAGGAGGAGGAGGGAAGGAAGCAAGGGAAAGGACGTGTGGGCCATGGGAGGGCTGCATGAATGGTCAGGAAAGGGCATGAGGGAGACAAAAGGGATAGACAGACAGGCAGGCAGACAGACAGACACAGGCAGGAAGGTTGGAAAGCAGGCAGGCACGTGGTCCTATCAAAACACACACACACACACACACACACACACACACACACACACACACACACACACACACACACACACACACACACAGCTATAGAGTATCTTTCTGTCTTCCTGAAACGAGAGAGAGAGAGAGAGAGAGAGAGAGAGAGAGAGAGAGAGAGAGAGAGAGAGAGAGAGAGAGAGAGAGAGAGAGAGAGAGAGAGAGAGAGAGAGAGAGAGAGAGAGAGAGAGAGAGAGAGAGAAATTTAGAATAGGAGAATACAAAAAAGAACAACATGAAATAGAAAGAAGAAAATAGGAAGACGAAGAAAAGGAAAAAGAAAAAGAAAAAAAGAAATAATAATTACGTACGCGTTTAGCAAGAACAAGAGCAGGAGGAGGAGGAGGAGGAATACAAAGGAATACAAAGGAAAGCCAAACAGCAACAGACCTTTTGGTCCTTGCAAGGCTATTTGGTAACTACTTCTAACTAGCTACAGGGAAGAGAGACAGGACAGCATAGCAGAAGGCTCCTTCCCACCCACCACTCCCTCCAGCTTGCGCTGGCATGGAAATAGTTGGGAAAAGTACCATGCAGTATGGAAAAACTGACATGGAAATTTTCATTGGAAAGGATGAAAGGAAGTTTTACTATTCCCCCTACGGTGAACTCTATACGCCTATCTGAAAGTTAATACAAGTTACATTAAAACTGGTGTAGAATAAGAGTTTATTAGTGTATTTAGTAATTATTCGGACAAGAAGAGAGCTTGTTGGGGATTTGCTTTTAAATATTTGTCTATTTTATTTTTGAATGATTAAATAGTATTGCTGTTCACAATTTCGGCAGGAAGTTTATTCCATATATTTACTATACGATTAAAGAAAAAAATGTTTTGCCTCGTGGGATTTAAAACGTTTGGGTTTTGGGTTGGGGAGGAGGAGGAAGAGGAGGAGGAGGAGGAGGAGGAGGAGGAGGAGGAGGAGGAGGAGGAGGAGGAAAGATAGATAGATTGCTAGATAGATAGATAGATAGATAGAGAGATAGACAGATAGATAGACAGATGAACTGATAGATAAACACATCATACACTGACCAGCCTAACAAACGAACAATTACGCAAACTAACAACATTAACACTCAAAGAATATTATGGAAAAGAAGACAGGGCAGGCGCAGAGACAGAAGAAGACAGAGAAGATGAGGTGAGAAGTTTTGCTGGGAGATGAGTGGAGAAGATTTGGGAGAGGTCTTTTGTAATTACTGCTGTGGAATTATATATGATGATGATGATGATGATGATGATGATGATGATGGTGGTGGTGGTGGTGGTGGTGGTGATGTCAGTGCTGTGCTCTCATCCAAAGACTTACCTCTCCTCCTGTCTACTTGTTCTTTCCGTGCCTCCGTGTTTATCTGTCGAAAGAAACAACAACTAGGTGAATAAATTAATGTACAGATAAACAAACAAGTATATTGATTGGTAGATAGATAGATAGATAGATAGATAGATAGATAGATAGATAGATAGATAGATAGATAGATAGATAAATAAATAGATGGATAAGTAAACAAAAAGACAGATAAATAGATAAACAAATAAATACTTAGATATACAGACAAATACACAGAAATATAGATGACTGACAGACAGACGGATAGACAGACAAACAGACAGATAGTTAGACAGACAGGTAAACAAGCAAAGAATAACTAACAAGTAGACAGACAGACAGACAGATAAATACTTAAACATACAAATTAACAAATTAACAATGCTTCTGTATACCAATCTTTTTTAAATAGTTA
>NC_087158.1:2052500-2055000 GCF_035594125.1 Scylla paramamosain | reverse complement strand
GAAGGGAAACAGACAACAAAATAAGAAGGGAAAGAAAGAAAGAAACAAAATTTACGATAGAGGAAAAGAAGAAGGAAAAAGGAGAAAAAAATAAGAAAAAATATAGAAACACGAAAAAAGAAGAGACAGTGAAAAAAAAAATAAAAATAAATAAAAACAGACACAGAACAAACAAATATCCTTTACCAACACCACAACCACCACCACCACCACCAGCACCACCACCACCACGAGGCAGGCAGGCAGGCGTGGCACCACCATCCTTCCGTTGATATTATAATGAGCCTGGCCGTGGTGAGGCGGGCTGGGGCGTGACGCTGTTACTCTCGCTAGGAACAATATCACCTCTTCTGTTCCTGCCCGCCGTACATCACTCCCCGCGTAACTGGCCTCTTCAAACACCGTCACTCCCCATTTTTACCCCCTTCTCCCCATCCAGCCTCCCTTTCGCTCTCGAGCCAGCAATAGTGTAGAGCTTAGTCTTCGTAGCTTCGTTCTATGGGCCGTGATGAATGGTGTGATTGAAGAGGTAAGGAAGGCGTTAGGTTATGTAGTTAGGTTAGGTAATGGTGTGACTGAAGTTTGAGTGATGGGTACGGTTAATCCGCTGTGGTGATTCTGAAGGGATTGGCTTAAAAAGAAGGGGTAAGCAGCAGCAGGAGGAGGAGGAGGAGGAAAAGAAAGAAAAGAAGAATACGAACAAGAACAAGAAGAAAAAGAAAGCCATTCCAGTGTACTTTTTTTTTTTTATTCCAGTCTCATTCCAACTCCCTTACAGTGGCATTCCAGTCCCCTTGTTTCAGTTTCATTCCCATTCCTAGTTAACTAGTATCCCACCCTCATTCCAGCTCCGTTCCAGTGTGCAATCTATTCCAGCCCTCTTCGTACACCCTGTTTCAGTTTAACTCTCTCTCTCTCTCTCTCTCTCTCTCTCTCTCTCTCTCTCTCTCTCTCTCTCTCTCTCTCTCTCTCTCTCTCTCTCTCTCTCTTCAGTTTCATTCCAGCCACTACAAAATGCTACCTCAGGATCTAATCAGCTCTATTCTGCCCCTTAACAAATCTCCATTAGAAGTTTGCTAAAAAAAAAAATAAATAAATAAAAATAGAAAAGAAAAAAGGAAAAAAAAGCTTCTATTATTTCCTTCTCTAATACACCTTTGCAAACTCTCATTTAAAAAGAAGAAAAACTTACTTCTTCTTTTTCCTCCTTCCACTTTTCTCCTGAAGGGGAATGCGTGATTAAAAGAGGGAAGAGGAGGAGGAGGAGGAGGAGGAGGAGGAAGAGAGAGACTGGAAGATTATGTACAGGAAACAAAGAGAATGATAAACTAACTAGATAACAATGGAAACACGAACACACACACACACACACACACACACACACACACACACACACACACACACACACACTACACTTCTCCCCTTCATTCTTCCTCCTCCTCCACTTCCTCCCCTCTAAAATCCCATTCAACTCCAACCATACCATCCCCCTTACACCTCCCCCATAGACACCCAATCCCCTTTCCCCCACCCTCCCCTTCCCTCCCCCTTCCCCTAGGCCACAAATCACGAGGATCCACCAAGTAAGTTTGGTAATTAATGTATTTTGTATCCATTGTCACCTTAAAGGGAGAGGGGAGGGAGGAGAGGGGAAGATAAGGGAGAGGAGGGGCAGGGGGAGGGGAGATAAAGGGAGGAGGGTGTTGGATAGAGAGTAAAAGACAGGGAGTGAGACAGGGGTAGCTAATGAGAGGGAGTTAAAAGGGAGAGAGGGAGTGAGAGGGAGGGAGAGGAGCAGGCGGTAAGAATTGAACAGTATGCAGACAAGGTGGAGAGAGAGAGAGAGAGAGAGAGAGAGAGAGAGAGAGAGAGAGAGAGAGAGAGAGAGAGAGAGAGAGAGAGAGAGAGAGAGAGAGAGAGAGAGAGAGAGAGAGAGAGAGAGAGACGGACTTGATTAACAAGAAAAATATACACTTTTGTTTTATGAAGTGAAGAAAATATGCTAAAAATACATTAAAAAATATCAGCAACAACAACAACAACAACAACAACAACAACAAGCACAACAACAACAAGCACAACAACAACAACTGTTACTACTACTACTACTACTACTACTACTACAATTACTACTGCTATTACTACTACTACTACTACTATTACCAGCACTACCATCACTACCACCACCACCACTACCCAGTTCTGCATTATCAAATAGAAAATGTAGGAAAAGTATGTTTAAGAATATCATTGTGAAGAAAACGAGACATGGATGGGGGACTTATTTGAATTATTATAAGCAAATTAAACAGTGGATTTAGTTATTTATTTTATTTATTTTTTTTGTGGATTAAAATAAACTTTAGGAATTTACTTTTTTGCTTTCTTTCTTACTTCCCTTTTCTATTCTTTACTTATTTTCTTACAGCTTCCCATTTTCTCTCCCTACCTTTCCTTCTTATTAATTAATCTACTTTTCTTCAACTCGAATGTTACCTTA
>NC_087158.1:2042500-2045000 GCF_035594125.1 Scylla paramamosain | reverse complement strand
TCTAAACCTAACTTAACCTAACCTAACCTAACTTAACCTAACCTAACCTAACCTAACTTAACCTAACCTAACTTAACCTAACCTAACCTAACTTAACCTAACCTAACTTAACCTAACCTAACCTAACCTAACTTAAACTAACCTAACCTAACCTAACCTAACCGAACTTAAACTAACCTAACCTAAACCTAACTTAAACTAACCTAACCTAACTTAACCTAACCTAAACTAACCTAACTTAAACTAAGCTAACTTACTAGCTAACCTAACTTAACTAAAGCTTACCTCACCTCACCTAAACTAACCTAACCTAACCTTATCTGACCTAACTTAACACAACCTAACCTAACCTACCTAACATAAACTAAACTAACCTAACCTAAACTAAGCTAACTTACTAACTAACCTATCTTGACCTAACCTCACCTCACCTTATCTAACCTAACCTAACCTGACCTAACTTAGCACAACCTAACCTAACCTAACCCAACCTAACCTAACCTAACTTCACCGCACCTTACCTCACCTCACCTAACTTAACGCAACCTAACCTGTGCTAACCTAACTAAACTAACCAAACCTAGCCTTCAGGTGAAAACGTTAAAGTTATTTCAATATTACCCTAAAGAAGGAGGAAATGGGAGCTGAAGGAAGGACTCAAGGAAGGAAGGAAGGAAGGAAGGAAGGAAGAAAAAAACAAGAAAGAAAACACACAAAAAAAGGAAGGAAAGGAAGGAAAGAAGGAAATGCCTCACTCACAAATGAACAAATGCCTTCTGTATGCGCTTTCCCTGCTTGTTTTTAACCCTTTCACTACAAATAACCCTTTCACTTCTAGACAAATTTTTCTTCTTCAATACTTATACCTCTTTAGACAGTATTTTTGTGCAAGGTTTTTGCAAATATTTTGTAGCTTGAAAAAAATAAATAAATACCTTCTATTTTCCCCTCTTTTCTCTTCCGTATCTCCATGCAAACAATTTTTACATTGCTGGGAAGGTTAAGGAAGGACGATTATACAAGAGAAAGGGTTAAACTTCACAGGTGAGGCTTAAGTTACCTATTCAACCCTTTCAGCACTAAAAGCAATGTATGAAATCTTTATAAGCACCTACAAGGAAAAAAATGGATAAAAAGAAAATATTTTGTAGTTTGTAGTGAATATAATGTTTGGAGATGGTTGTAGAAGTAAAAGAAATGTCCCAAACTGCTTGAAAGATAAGGAAAAATGAGCCAAATAGCAGCCAAAGGGTTAATTCCGAGCAAGAGAGAGAGGGAGAGGGGAGAGGGGGCGTGAAATAATGAAGGAGCAGAGAGTAATTATGAATGTATATGAGTATGCAAGTTATTCATCATACATTTCACCTCTTAATTACGAAAACATGGGAAAACTCACTCTCTCTCTCTCTCTCTCTCTCTCTCTCTCTCTCTCTCTCTCTCTCTCTCTCTCTCTCTCTCTTACCTTCCCTAGTATAACCGTAACCACTTTCTCTCATTCTCCTCTTTCTCCCAATCCTCTCCCCCTTCCTCCAATCCTCTCCCCCTTCCTCCAATCCTCCTCCTCCTCCTCCTCCTGCTTACTATCTCGTGGGAATTTCAGGATTAGCAAAGTTTCCACACGATTTCAACCTTTTTGTACCTTTGGGTTTTCCGTTTCTCGCGGGAGTGGGCGCCAAAGGAGAAAGGAAATACGATAGCTTCTTTTAGATTACTTTTTTACCCGCTAACATTGTCACGCGCCTGGCCACTGGGGGAGAGGAGGAGAGAGAGGGAGAGGGAGAGAGGGAGAGGGATGGGGGACGGAAAAATTGGACGGGTCAGAGGGTAAAGGAAGGTGAGAGATGGAGTGGATGGATTGATGGAAGGGAGATGAGGAGAGGGAGATAAGGATGCTGGAGAAGTGCTGGGAGAGGGAGAGGGAGAGGGAAGGGGAGACATGAGACAGGAAGGAAGAAGAGAGAAAGAAAGGAGGGGGATGAAAGTGTAATGGGTGAGAGAGAGAGAGAGAGAGAGAGAGAGAGAGAGAGAGAGAGAGAGAGAGAGAGAGAGAGAGAGAGAGAGAGAGAGAGAGAGAGCCAACCAACCACTCACAGACAAACAGACAGACGGAAAAAAAATATGAATAAGCAAAACAAAGAAAAAAACAAAGAAAAAAACAAGAGAAACATGGCACGAGAGGGAAAGAAAGAGAGAGAAAGAGAGAGAGAGGTAGGGGAAAAAGAGGGAGGGAAAGAATGGAGGAAGGAGGGAAAAAAGGGGGAGGGGAGGGGGGTCGTGATCCTGTAGCCCTTTTTGTGGCCCTTTGTGTCTGGGAAGGGAGGAGGAGGAGGAGGAGGAGGAGGAGGAGGAGGAGGAGGAGGAGGAGGAGGAGGAGGAGGGCACGAGCTGGAACGCACTCCCCCTTCCTCACTCCACTTTTTGTTCCACTCCACCCACCTCCACGTTTTCTGTTTCATTCCACTCTACTCATTCCATTTTCTATTCCACATCCCTGACTAGA
>NC_087158.1:2017500-2022500 GCF_035594125.1 Scylla paramamosain | reverse complement strand
CACACAATACGACAAGTAACTAACCAGAAATATTTAAATCTCTTTACAATTCCTCCATGCTTTCTTTCGAATTAACAGGTTTTGCAGCAGACATCAGTAGGGGAAAGAAAGAAAGAAAAAAAGAATAAGGAAAAGGAGAGAAAAAACAAACAAACAGCACAAACCCACGTAACACAACACACAACACGATAAGTAGACAGAAAATGTAACACTCTCGTCACACTGCCTTGCTGTTTCCTTATGAGTTACTAGATTTATGGAGGAAAACAATAGAAAAAATATATATACATGTTGAAAACCCACATAGCACAACACACACACAACATGACAAGTGGCCAGAGAGAGAGAGAGAGAGAGAGAGAGAGAGAGAGAGAGAGAGAGAGAGAGAGAGAGAGAGAGAGAGAGAGAGAGAGAGAGAGAGAGAGAGAGAGAGAGAGAGAGAGAGAGAGAGACACTTGATTCTGTCCACACTTCCTGACTTCCTCCCTGCTTCCCTTTTTGGTTATTATATTCACAGTAAAAAACATGATCAAATTACTCTATGCCTTGAAAACACCATAGGACGAATGAAAAAAAGAAAAAAAAAAACAGCGACACACACACACACACACACACACACACACACACACACACACACACACACACACACACACACACACACGTATCCCCTCACATAAATCCTCACATTGGCTTGTTATTATCTTCTCTCTAAGTACCAGTTTCCCCTCTTTGTCTGTCTGTATGTATGTATCGAGAGAGAGAGAGAGAGAGAGAGAGAGAGAGAGAGAGAGAGAGAGAGAGAGAGAGAGAGAGAGAGAGAGAGAGAGAGAGAGAGAGAGAGTGCAACACACACACACACACACACACACACACACACACACACACACACACACACACACACACACACACACACTCAGGCTAAGGAGGTTCTGATCTGATAATGAGGGAGAGCGAGGGAGAGGTGTGAGAGGGGACAGGAAGGGGAAGGAGGGGAGGGACGGACCGCCACGTGCCCCGCAAGATGGCGAGGCTGATAAACAGTTTTGGGGGAATGAGGGGGGAGGAGGAGCGGAGGGAAGGAAAGGGAGGGAGTGGAGAGGGTGGGAGGGTTAAGAGAGGTGGTAGGTCAATAGGTAAATGGGCACGAGGAGGAGGAGGAGGAGGAGGAGGAGGAGGAGGAGGAGGAGGAATATAAAGGAATACAAAGGAAGACAAACAGCAACAGACCCTGAGGTCCTTACTAGGCTGTTTATTGAGACTATTTACTAACTACCAGTGATAGAGACAGGACAGCAAAGCAGAAGGCTCCTCCCCACCCCCACTCCCTCCAGCCGAGGCTGGCAGGAAAAAAGGCGAAACCATGTGATATTGAAAAACCACATGGAATTTTAGTAGAGAGTGAAAAGGAAAAATGTAATCTACGTCTGACTACTAGTGTTTGTGGGGGGAGGTGTTAAAGCTTGGTAAATATAATGTGGTGTGTGCTTTATGTACGTGGAGGAGGAGGAGGAGGACGAGAGAGAGGTGTTTTGGGAGTGAAATTCTTACATATTACTTTGAATTCTCTCTTCTCTCTCTCTTTTTTTTTTTTTAATTAATACATAATACACATTTTTTTTTTTTTTTTTTTACTTATTTAAGATTGTACGGCTTAAAGGAGGCATTCTGGTTACCCGCTACCAAAAACCCATCCAACTGTAGAATTTTGCGTGGTACAAGTGTTACTGTCACTCCGCTGAGACTCTACTACTTATCGAAGCTTCAATGCCACTCATGAGGTCAACATCTACGAACGTGCACTCTATAGTCAGAGAGAGAGAGAGAGAGAGAGAGAGAGAGAGAGAGAGAGAGAGAGAGAGAGAGAGAGAGAGAGAGAGAGAGAGGTGGGAGTGGGACAATAGCAAGCTTTAATTGGTTTCCTTAATTACCCTGATTATCCTCTTTATTTCTTTATCAGTTTGTCTCTTTCTCTCTCTCTCTCTCTCTCTCTCTCTCTCTCTCTCTCTCTCTCTCTCTCTCTCTCTCTGAATAAATAAATAATAAAATAAATATATAATACCATTTATCATTGAAGTAGTAGTAGTAGTAGTAGTAGTAATAGTAGTAGTAGTAGTGCCCTCGTGCCCTTCACTACACAGGGTCACACCTCTCCGCGTGACACCTGGGCAGACTCAGGTGACAAGGCGCCGCGCTGACCACTGAGGGAAGGGGGAAGGGGAGGTCAAGGGATCACTGAGAGGGAAAGAGAGGGGAAGAGGTCAAGAATTTCTGGTATTTAGGCTTTTGAAGTAGTAGTAGTAGTAGTAGTAGTAGTAGTAGTAGTAGTAGTAGTAGTAGTAGGTGAGAAAATGAAAAAAAATATAATTAAGATGGACAAAAATGAATGAGGAAAAGTGTTAGAGAGAGAGAGAGAGAGAGAGAGAGAGAGAGAGAGAGAGAGAGAGAGAGAGAGAGAGAGAGAGAGAGAGAGAGAGCCATCCATCACCTTTCCTCTCACTTTTGTACAGCAGTGTTAAGTGGTCTTTCTTTTCTCTCCCCTCACTCCCCTCTCCCCCTTCTCCCCTCCCTATTACCCCAGCCCCTCCCCTTATTACGTGTGGAGAGAGGGAGGGAGGGAGGGAAGGAAAGAAACCAAGAGAGAGAGAGAGAGAGAGAGAGAGAGAGAGAGAGAGAGAGAGAGAGAGAGAGAGAGAGAGAGAGAGAGAGAGAGAGAGAGAGAGAGAGAGAGAGAGAGAGAGAGAGAGAGAGAGAGATGAAAGGAAAAAGGGAATGGGAAGGGAAGGGAGAGGGGAAGACTGATCTAAGGGAGAACTTATACAAACTGGTAGGGAAGGAAGGAAGGGAAAAGAGGAGAGGGGAAGGGATAGGAAGGATAGTGTGGGAAACGAAAGGGAATAGAGAAGGAAGGTGATAAGAAGTGAAGGAAGTGAGGGGAAGTGAGGGAAGGCGTTGAGAGTGGAACAGGAGGCCCACCTGAATAAAGGGAGTAAGGGGAAAGAGGAAATGGTAATAGGTATGTAACTAGTAAATACATAGCAAGGCGAGGCGTGGATATACTATATTGGAAGAGTCCCCCTATTAACGTTCTCTCTTACTCGCAGACGCTGTGGGAGAAAACGAAAATTAAAAGGTAAACTAATGCACAAATTATCAGTAGAGTATTATTATGAAGCAGGTTTAAGTTTAATATTATAAAAAGAGATAGTAAAGAATTGGCTCTAAAATGGAGTGGTAAATAATTGGAACATACTCTGTAATCAGGATGTTAGTGCTAAGTCAATAGGGAGCTTTAAAAGATTAGATAAAATAAATAGAGAAAGATGCTACGTGGAAATAGGCAGGCATGTTTTATACAAGGACTGCCACGTACAGGCCTGATGGTTTCTTGCAGCTTCCCTTCTGTTGTTGTGCTCTTAATCTGAACAGAAGCCAAAGATGAGTAATAGGGAGGAAGAAGGAAGTGAAAAGGGGAGAAGCAGGACAGGAGTTGAAGAGAGACGTAGGAAGAATGAAAGATAACGGTAGAGAAAAGGAGATAGAGGAAACCGGAAGGGAAGGAAGAAGAAAAGGGTGGAAGATAATATTACCAAGAAAAATTTTGCCACGTAAGGAAATAAATTTCACACTTATTGATAATAGTTTAAGTTTAGTTGCTTATAAGGATACGAGAAAAAAAAAACAATGGGAGGCGAGTAATACTGTAGAAAAAGAGAGCGAGTTTGAGAGAGAGTTAAAAATCACAATATCAAATGACTTCGTCCTACATTGGTAGCATACACATGGTATTCCCAGCAGAGCTGATAAGATAGCTGTAAAAAAAAAAGATGGTGACTAATGGAGCGCTTGAGTGTCCCTGCGTGTGGTGAGTTTGGCACATGATGAGTTTGTCATATGATGCAGTCTGGGTACAATGACTGAAACATGAAATAAACAAGCTAATTTACTAACTGACTTTACTTATTTACTGACCCACTGACTCACTCACTCGCTCACTCACTGGCTTACTGAGTAACTAACCAGATAACTAATTGAATAAATAAATAAATAAATGAATAAACAGGTAAACATCCTTCCAAACAAACTTCCTCTTGTACTTCTTTTCCTCTTCTCTATTCGTTTATTTTCATTAGTTAATTAAGTAATTCACTTTGTTAATATTTCATTGCTATTAACATATACATTTATACAAACATTTTATATTTTATACCGAAATGCGACAATCGGTGCATCCGGAGCTCCCTGGTGGGCAAACATTAACTTAACGTACACGAGTCAACTCATACATTTATTCATACATATTCACATCACGCCTACAACCTGCACATATTTTTAACACACGGCTAACAAAATACACAATACACTGAGTACACCACCTGACAACAATATCGGCCAACCAAAAAAATATTCTATTTTTGATAATTTACTCATATGAAACCTGACCAGCTCGGTATTTAATAACAAACATATTTCATTCTCTTTTGAAGGATATTGTGTTACTTGTCTTGACGTGAATCTTTATATTGATTGGCAAGCCACGTGGAGATACAAGGTTTACGCAAATGCTTCTGGTTTGTACAGGGTAATGAACACACAAAGATTTAATTTTTTTGTACAAGTTGTTAACATTTTATAGATCAATAATAATAAAAGATATTTGTGGGTAGACTCGAGTTTCAAAATACTATTTAAGATAATTTCAGATAGAGTCAAATTTACCTAAAAAGGAAATACATCTAATAACTTTATATTACGCTATGGTGACCTTTAGAAATGACGGCAGTGTGCAGCCCCAGACGGATGCACAGCCAGCTGCATGAGGCACCACAGGGTATTATATATACTAATAAATGCTTCAGTGGTGAGATTACATCGGATTTGATAAAATATACCACAGTTTTTTAGAGACCTTCGTACAAATACTGCATATAATAATTTATAGAGTGTTTACAAAATACAGAGCTGCAGTCTCAGTAGAACGATTTGCTCGAGGTCCATGCTGG